>NW_028188670.1:0-107229 GCF_978046115.1 Saccoglossus kowalevskii
AATGGAGCTGATCTCATGAAATGTGTGCTTGAACACACAACCTCATAATTATCAGATCTATGCAAGGTCAGGAGAGGTCAAAAATTATAATAATTTAGGTCAAAGTAAACTTTGGTTATGTAAGATGAGATCTGCCAAAAATGACTAAATTCCAGTGAATAGAGCCCATAATTATGGTTAAAACAACAACCTCAGGTGGTCCTAGGCAAACTGTTACTTCAGGGCTCATACCACTAATTGAATTTCCATAGACGACAATGTTAACATATGACGAGATTGCTATATGAAAATGACGAAGAAAGTTGAAAATATGGCTCAAAAATGGGAAATCAACATGCCAGTAATCAACCATATGAAAAAAACTAACATGTTGGCCCAGCTCAAACTCTTGCAAATCTCAGGTAAACAAGACACACCTACTGTATTTGGATTGCACCAAGAGAAATCACTGGAAAAACACCAAGATTAGAACATCCATTAACACACAGAATAAACCCACAGGTACACAGCCGCTAAGTAGTAAACAAAAGACCACATGTTGGTCTCACCTCTGACCCAGGTGATTACGCCCTCAAACAGGGAGCACCTGAGAAAAATAATATTTAAAAAATTTCATTGGTTCTTGCTGGGCATTTAAATTGAGGGCTACGAGCAGCCATTGGTTAATTAGTGGCATGAGACCTTCAGAGAAATAAGAAGGTTTAATAAAGTTCTTGTTGATCTTATATATGATGGAATATCATTAGACGAGTAATTTCCATGCAAAAAAATCCCCAAAATTTAAACCCTGGGAGTTATTTATCAAAATCTACCACTTGGTGGCGCCCTATACCCAGACAATTAGTTGTAGAAAGTGGCAACATACACACTCAGCATAACACCAAAATAGATGGTAGGCAATGAATATAAGCCTGATTATTAGATGCAGTACTGTAAAATATAATGTTCTCATTCACCACAAACAAGTACAGACCAACGTTTGGCATGATTAGTAATTTTAATTAATTTCTAGAAATAATACATAGAATAATGACAATTAAAAGTAGTTTATCACTATAATTTAAAAAAAAAAAAAAATTCTACTGAATCAAAAGTCTCAATTCATCAGCTCATTATTTCTCCAATTAATTAAAAACAAAAAAACAATTCCACGGTATCTGCATTTAGGCCGGAGACCTGTGACGGGCAACCTTGGATATACCAAAACACAACAGTGGTTTGATTTACCATGGCCACACATAGAATTTGCTCAACATAAAATACTTAATCAAATCTTATGTGAAAAAAGTAGTTCAACGAAACAATTTTATGATTTAAAAAGAAATAAAAATAAAAATATACAAACAAGAAAAGGATCTAAATATAAAATACTTGTATTACACATCCCTGATCAAATTAAATTCAAATCAACAGGATTTCTGATTAATTGGGGGGGGGGGGGGTACATGCACTGTTCAATAATAAACTCAAGATGGGATTAATTAGCTAACTATTCACAAAAATTCTGAGAAAAGAGCAATAATTGTGAAATTGAAAGAGTTGTACTACTTGGCTAATATACTGACAGTATGCAAATATCTTGTCAGTGACAAGATACACAACACAATTTTGAGAATTTATTTAAATATTTGGGATTTTGACCTCATTAAACTTTGAATACGGTACATTAGAAATGACCACACTACAAATTGTTAAGTTTGTCTGCCATAATATGAAAATAAGACAAAAAACCCATAAAATGGGGTTAAGCATTTTCTCAGAATTCCTAGAGCCATTGAAATTAGTGGTGACATGAATAATTCATTGATGAATGAATAAAATTTTTGGACCAGTTTAATAAAAACATTTATATTTACAGACCACAGCCCAACCACAGCCAATTAATAAGATTAGGGCAAAAATATACCGAATTACAAATTTTCAAAATCTTCAACCAAGATATAAGAGATTGACAGAAATGGGTGAAACGCATAGCAAAATATAACATTTCTGGATAAAAAATTACTCCATTGTGTCTAAATAGTTGAATACAAAGCAAGAAAAGTGGTAAAATAAAAATAAAAAAGATTCCCAGTTACTTTGCACTATACCTGCCAAATCAATGGAGCTGATCTCATGAAATGTGTGCTTGAACACACAACCTCATAATTATCAGATCTATGCAAGGTCAGGAGAGGTCAAAAATTATAATAATTAGGTCAAAGTAAACTTTGGTTATGTAAGATGAGATCTGCCAAAAATGACTAAATTCCAGTGAATAGAGCCATAATTATGGTTAAAACAACAACCTCAGGTGGTCCTAGGCAAACTGTTACTTCAGGGCTCATACCACTAATTGAATTTCCATAGACGACAATGTTAACATATGACGAGATTGCTATATGAAAATGACGAAGAAAGTTGAAAATATGGCTCAAAAATGGGAAATCAACATGCCAGTAATCAACCATATGAAAAAAACTAACATGTTGGCCAGCTCAAACTCTTGCAAATCTCAGGTAAACAAGACACACCTACTGTATTTGGATTGCACCAAGAGAAATCACTGGAAAAACACCAAGATTAGAACATCCATTAACACACAGAATAAACCCACAGGTACACAGCCGCTAAGTAGTAAACAAAAGACCACATGTTGGTCTCACCTCTGACCCAGGTGATTACGCCCTCAAACAGGGAGCACCTGAGAAAAATAATATTTAAAAAATTTCATTGGTTCTTGCTGGGCATTTAAATTGAGGGCTACGAGCAGCCATTGGTTAATTAGTGGCATGAGACCTTCAGAGAAATAAGAAGGTTTAATAAAGTTCTTGTTGATCTTATATATGATGGAATATCATTAGACGAGTAATTTCCCATGCAAAAAAAATCCCCAAAATTTAAACCCTGGGAGTTATTTATCAAAATCTACCACTTGGTGGCGCCCTATACCCAGACAATTAGTTGTAGAAAGTGGCAACATACACACTCAGCATAACACCAAAATAGATGGTAGGCAATGAATATAAGCCTGATTATTAGATGCAGTACTGTAAAATATAATGTTCTCATTCACCACAAACAAGTACAGACCAACGTTTGGCATGATTAGTAATTTTAATTAATTTCTAGAAATATACATAGAATAATGACAATTAAAAGTAGTTTATCACTATAATTTAAAAAAAAAAAAAAATTCTACTGAATCAAAAGTCTCAATTCATCAGCTCATTATTTCTCCAATTAATTAAAAACAAAAAAACAATTCCACGGTATCTGCATTTAGGCCGGAGACCTGTGACGGGCAACCTTGGATATACCAAAACACAACAGTGGTTTGATTTACCATGGCCACACATAGAATTTGCTCAACATAAAATACTTAAATCAAATCTTATGTGAAAAAAAGTAGTTCAACGAAACAATTTTATGATTTAAAAAGAAATAAAAATAAAAATATACAACAAGAAAAGGATCTAAATATAAAATACTTGTATTACACATCCCTGATCAAATTAAATTCAAATCAACAGGGATTTCTGATTAATTGGGGGGGGGGGGTACATGCACTGTTCAATAATAAACTCAAGATGGGATTAATTAGCTAACTATTCACAAAAATTCTGAGAAAAGAGCAATAATTGTGAAATTGAAAGAGTTGTACTACTTGGCTAATATACTGACAGTATGCAAATATCTTGTCAGTGACAAGATACACAACACAATTTTGAGAATTTATTTAAATATTTGGGATTTTGACCTCATTAAACTTTGAATACGGTACATTAGAAATGACCACACTACAAATTGTTAAGTTTGTCTGCCATAATATGAAAATAAGACAAAAAACCCATAAAATGGGGTTAAGCATTTTTCTCAGAATTCCTAGAGCCATTGAAATTAGTGGTGACATGAATAATTCATTGATGAATGAATAAAATTTTTGGACCAGTTTAATAAAAACATTTATATTTACAGACCACAGCCCAACCACAGCCAATTAATAAGATTAGGGCAAAAAATATACCGAATTACAAATTTTCAAAATCTTCAACCAAGATATAAGAGATTGACAGAAATGGGTGAAACGCATAGCAAAATATAACATTTCTGGATAAAAATTACTCCATTGTGTCTAAATAGTTGAATACAAAGCAAGAAAAGTGGTAAAATAAAAATAAAAAAGATTCCCAGTTACTTTGCACTATACCTGCCAAATCAATGGAGCTGATCTCATGAAATGTGTGCTTGAACACACAACCTCATAATTATCAGATCTATGCAAGGTCAGGAGAGGTCAAAAATTATAATAATTAGGTCAAAGTAAACTTTGGTTATGTAAGATGAGATCTGCCAAAAATGACTAAATTCCAGTGAATAGAGCCATAATTATGGTTAAAACAACAACCTCAGGTGGTCCTAGGCAAACTGTTACTTCAGGGCTCATACCACTAATTGAATTTCCATAGACGACAATGTTAACATATGACGAGATTGCTATATGAAAATGACGAAGAAAGTTGAAAATATGGCTCAAAAATGGGAAATCAACATGCCAGTAATCAACCATATGAAAAAAACTAACATGTTGGCCAGCTCAAACTCTTGCAAATCTCAGGTAAACAAGACACACCTACTGTATTTGGATTGCACCAAGAGAAATCACTGGAAAAACACCAAGATTAGAACATCCATTAACACACAGAATAAACCCACAGGTACACAGCCGCTAAGTAGTAAACAAAAGACCACATGTTGGTCTCACCTCTGACCCAGGTGATTACGCCCTCAAACAGGGAGCACCTGAGAAAAATAATATTTAAAAAATTTCATTGGTTCTTGCTGGGCATTTAAATTGAGGGCTACGAGCAGCCATTGGTTAATTAGTGGCATGAGACCTTCAGAGAAATAAGAAGGTTTAATAAAGTTCTTGTTGATCTTATATATGATGGAATATCATTAGACGAGTAATTTCCCATGCAAAAAAAATCCCCAAAATTTAAACCCTGGGAGTTATTTATCAAAATCTACCACTTGGTGGCGCCCTATACCCAGACAATTAGTTGTAGAAAGTGGCAACATACACACTCAGCATAACACCAAAATAGATGGTAGGCAATGAATATAAGCCTGATTATTAGATGCAGTACTGTAAAATATAATGTTCTCATTCACCACAAACAAGTACAGACCAACGTTTGGCATGATTAGTAATTTTAATTAATTTCTAGAAATAATACATAGAATAATGACAATTAAAAGTAGTTTATCACTATAATTTAAAAAAAAAAAAAATTCTACTGAATCAAAAGTCTCAATTCATCAGCTCATTATTTCTCCAATTAATTAAAAACAAAAAAACAATTCCACGGTATCTGCATTTAGGCCGGAGACCTGTGACGGGCAACCTTGGA
Organism: Saccoglossus kowalevskii; assembly: GCF_978046115.1. Taxonomy (NCBI): domain Eukaryota; kingdom Metazoa; phylum Hemichordata; class Enteropneusta; family Harrimaniidae; genus Saccoglossus; species Saccoglossus kowalevskii. Next base: position 5,394 of record NW_028188670.1, read on the forward strand.
TATACCAAAACACAACAGTGGTTTGATTTACCATGGCCACACATAGAATTTGCTCAACATAAAATACTTAATCAAATCTTATGTGAAAAAAAGTAGTTCAACGAAACAATTTTATGATTTAAAAAGAAATAAAAATAAAAATATACAAACAAGAAAAGGATCTAAATATAAAATACTTGTATTACACATCCCTGATCAAATTAAATTCAAATCAACAGGATTTCTGATTAATTGGGGGGGGGGGGTACATGCACTGTTCAATAATAAACTCAAGATGGGATTAATTAGCTAAAAATTCACAAAAATTCTGAGAAAAGAGCAATAATTGTGAAATTGAAAGAGTTGTACTACTTGGCTAATATACTGACAGTATGCAAATCTCTTGTCAGTGACAAGATACACAACACAATTTTGAGAATTTATTTAAATATTTGGGATTTTGACCTCATTAAACTTTGAATACGGTACATTAGAAATGACCGCACTACAAATTGTTAAGTTTGTCTGCCATAATGTGAAAATAAGACAAAAAACCCATAAAATGGGGTTAAGCATTTTTCTCAGAATTCCTAGAGCCATTGAAATTAGTGGTGACATGAATAATTCATTGATGAATGAATAAAATTTTTGGACCAGTTTAATAAAAACATTTATATTTACAGACCACAGCCCAACCACAGCCAATTAATAAGATTAGGGCAAAAAATATACCGAATTACAAATTTTCAAAATCTTCAACCAAGATATAAGAGATTGACAGAAATGGGTGAAACGCATAGCAAAATATAACATTTCTGGATAAAAAATTACTCCATTGTGTCTAAATAGTTGAATACAAAGCAAGAAAAGTGGTAAAATAAAAATAAAAAAGATTCCCAGTTACTTTGCACTATACCTGCCAAATCAATGGAGCTGATCTCATGAAATGTGTGCTTGAACACACAACCTCATAATTATCAGATCTATGCAAGGTCAGGAGAGGTCAAAAATTATAATAATTAGGTCAAAGTAAACTTTGGTTATGTAAGATGAGATCTGCCAAAAATGACTAAATTCCAGTGAATAGAGCCATAATTATGGTTAAAACAACAACCTCAGGTGGTCCTAGGCAAACTGTTACTTCAGGGCTCATACCACTAATTGAATTTCCATAGACGACAATGTTAACATATGACGAGATTGCTATATGAAAATGACGAAGAAAGTTGAAAATATGGCTCAAAAATGGGAAATCAACATGCCAGTAATCAACCATATGAAAAAAACTAACATGTTGGCCAGCTCAAACTCTTGCAAATCTCAGGTAAACAAGACACACCTACTGTATTTGGATTGCACCAAGAGAAATCACTGGAAAAACACCAAGATTAGAACATCCATTAACACACAGAATAAACCCACAGGTACACAGCCGCTAAGTAGTAAACAAAAGACCACATGTTGGTCTCACCTCTGACCCAGGTGATTACGCCCTCAAACAGGGAGCACCTGAGAAAAATAATATTTAAAAAATTTCATTGGTTCTTGCTGGGCATTTAAATTGAGGGCTACGAGCAGCCATTGGTTAATTAGTGGCATGAGACCTTCAGAGAAATAAGAAGGTTTAATAAAGTTCTTGTTGATCTTATATATGATGGAATATCATTAGACGAGTAATTTCCCATGCAAAAAATAATCCCCAAAATTTAAACCCTGGGAGTTATTTATCAAAATCTACCACTTGGTGGCGCCCTATACCCAGACAATTAGTTGTAGAAAGTGGCAACATACACACTCAGCATAACACCAAAATAGATGGTAGGCAATGAATATAAGCCTGATTATTAGATGCAGTACTGTAAAATATAATGTTCTCATTCACCACAAACAAGTACAGACCAACGTTTGGCATGATTAGTAATTTTAATTAATTTCTAGAAATAATACATAGAATAATGACAATTAAAAGTAGTTTATCACTATAATTTAAAAAAAAAAAAAATTCTACTGAATCAAAAGTCTCAATTCATCAGCTCATTATTTCTCCAATTAATTAAAAACAAAAAAACAATTCCACGGTATCTGCATTTAGGCCGGAGACCTGTGACGGGCAACCTTGGATATACCAAAACACAACAGTGGTTTGATTTACCATGGCCACACATAGAATTTGCTCAACATAAAATACTTAATCAAATCTTATGTGAAAAAAAGTAGTTCAACGAAACAATTTTATGATTTAAAAAGAAATAAAAATAAAAATATACAAACAAGAAAAGGATCTAAATATAAAATACTTGTATTACACATCCCTGATCAAATTAAATTCAAATCAACAGGATTTCTGATTAATTGGGGGGGGGGGGGTACATGCACTGTTCAATAATAAACTCAAGATGGGATTAATTAGCTAAAAATTCACAAAAATTCTGAGAAAAGAGCAATAATTGTGAAATTGAAAGAGTTGTACTACTTGGCTAATATACTGACAGTATGCAAATCTCTTGTCAGTGACAAGATACACAACACAATTTTGAGAATTTATTTAAATATTTGGGATTTTGACCTCATTAAACTTTGAATACGGTACATTAGAAATGACCGCACTACAAATTGTTAAGTTTGTCTGCCATAATGTGAAAATAAGACAAAAAACCCATAAAATGGGGTTAAGCATTTTTCTCAGAATTCCTAGAGCCATTGAAATTAGTGGTGACATGAATAATTCATTGATGAATGAATAAAATTTTTGGACCAGTTTAATAAAAACATTTATATTTACAGACCACAGCCCAACCACAGCCAATTAATAAGATTAGGGCAAAAAATATACCGAATTACAAATTTTCAAAATCTTCAACCAAGATATAAGAGATTGACAGAAATGGGTGAAACGCATAGCAAAATATAACATTTCTGGATAAAAAATTACTCCATTGTGTCTAAATAGTTGAATACAAAGCAAGAAAAGTGGTAAAATAAAAATAAAAAAGATTCCCAGTTACTTTGCACTATACCTGCCAAATCAATGGAGCTGATCTCATGAAATGTGTGCTTGAACACACAACCTCATAATTATCAGATCTATGCAAGGTCAGGAGAGGTCAAAAATTATAATAATTAGGTCAAAGTAAACTTTGGTTATGTAAGATGAGATCTGCCAAAAATGACTAAATTCCAGTGAATAGAGCCATAATTATGGTTAAAACAACAACCTCAGGTGGTCCTAGGCAAACTGTTACTTCAGGGCTCATACCACTAATTGAATTTCCATAGACGACAATGTTAACATATGACGAGATTGCTATATGAAAATGACGAAGAAAGTTGAAAATATGGCTCAAAAATGGGAAATCAACATGCCAGTAATCAACCATATGAAAAAAACTAACATGTTGGCCAGCTCAAACTCTTGCAAATCTCAGGTAAACAAGACACACCTACTGTATTTGGATTGCACCAAGAGAAATCACTGGAAAAACACCAAGATTAGAACATCCATTAACACACAGAATAAACCCACAGGTACACAGCCGCTAAGTAGTAAACAAAAGACCACATGTTGGTCTCACCTCTGACCCAGGTGATTACGCCCTCAAACAGGGAGCACCTGAGAAAAATAATATTTAAAAAATTTCATTGGTTCTTGCTGGGCATTTAAATTGAGGGCTACGAGCAGCCATTGGTTAATTAGTGGCATGAGACCTTCAGAGAAATAAGAAGGTTTAATAAAGTTCTTGTTGATCTTATATATGATGGAATATCATTAGACGAGTAATTTCCCATGCAAAAAAAATCCCCAAAATTTAAACCCTGGGAGTTATTTATCAAAATCTACCACTTGGTGGCGCCCTATACCCAGACAATTAGTTGTAGAAAGTGGCAACATACACACTCAGCATAACACCAAAATAGATGGTAGGCAATGAATATAAGCCTGATTATTAGATGCAGTACTGTAAAATATAATGTTCTCATTCACCACAAACAAGTACAGACCAACGTTTGGCATGATTAGTAATTTTAATTAATTTCTAGAAATAATACATAGAATAATGACAATTAAAAGTAGTTTATCACTATAATTTAAAAAAAAAAAAAAATTCTACTGAATCAAAAGTCTCAATTCATCAGCTCATTATTTCTCCAATTAATTAAAAACAAAAAAACAATTCCACGGTATCTGCATTTAGGCCGGAGACCTGTGACGGGCAACCTTGGATATACCAAAACACAACAGTGGTTTGATTTACCATGGCCACACATAGAATTTGCTCAACATAAAATACTTAATCAAATCTTATGTGAAAAAAAGTAGTTCAACGAAACAATTTTATGATTTAAAAAGAAATAAAAATAAAAATATACAAACAAGAAAAGGATCTAAATATAAAATACTTGTATTACACATCCCTGATCAAATTAAATTCAAATCAACAGGATTTCTGATTAATTGGGGGGGGGGGGGTACATGCACTGTTCAATAATAAACTCAAGATGGGATTAATTAGCTAACTATTCACAAAAATTCTGAGAAAAGAGCAATAATTGTGAAATTGAAAGAGTTGTACTACTTGGCTAATATACTGACAGTATGCAAATCTCTTGTCAGTGACAAGATACACAACACAATTTTGAGAATTTATTTAAATATTTGGGATTTTGACCTCATTAAACTTTGAATACGGTACATTAGAAATGACCGCACTACAAATTGTTAAGTTTGTCTGCCATAATGTGAAAATAAGACAAAAAACCCATAAAATGGGGTTAAGCATTTTTCTCAGAATTCCTAGAGCCATTGAAATTAGTGGTGACATGAATAATTCATTGATGAATGAATAAAATTTTTGGACCAGTTTAATAAAAACATTTATATTTACAGACCACAGCCCAACCACAGCCAATTAATAAGATTAGGGCAAAAAATATACCGAATTACAAATTTTCAAAATCTTCAACCAAGATATAAGAGATTGACAGAAATGGGTGAAACGCATAGCAAAATATAACATTTCTGGATAAAAAATTACTCCATTGTGTCTAAATAGTTGAATACAAAGCAAGAAAAGTGGTAAAATAAAAATAAAAAAGATTCCCAGTTACTTTGCACTATACCTGCCAAATCAATGGAGCTGATCTCATGAAATGTGTGCTTGAACACACAACCTCATAATTATCAGATCTATGCAAGGTCAGGAGAGGTCAAAAATTATAATAATTAGGTCAAAGTAAACTTTGGTTATGTAAGATGAGATCTGCCAAAAATGACTAAATTCCAGTGAATAGAGCCATAATTATGGTTAAAACAACAACCTCAGGTGGTCCTAGGCAAACTGTTACTTCAGGGCTCATACCACTAATTGAATTTCCATAGACGACAATGTTAACATATGACGAGATTGCTATATGAAAATGACGAAGAAAGTTGAAAATATGGCTCAAAAATGGGAAATCAACATGCCAGTAATCAACCATATGAAAAAAACTAACATGTTGGCCAGCTCAAACTCTTGCAAATCTCAGGTAAACAAGACACACCTACTGTATTTGGATTGCACCAAGAGAAATCACTGGAAAAACACCAAGATTAGAACATCCATTAACACACAGAATAAACCCACAGGTACACAGCCGCTAAGTAGTAAACAAAAGACCACATGTTGGTCTCACCTCTGACCCAGGTGATTACGCCCTCAAACAGGGAGCACCTGAGAAAAATAATATTTAAAAAATTTCATTGGTTCTTGCTGGGCATTTAAATTGAGGGCTACGAGCAGCCATTGGTTAATTAGTGGCATGAGACCTTCAGAGAAATAAGAAGGTTTAATAAAGTTCTTGTTGATCTTATATATGATGGAATATCATTAGACGAGTAATTTCCCATGCAAAAAAAATCCCCAAAATTTAAACCCTGGGAGTTATTTATCAAAATCTACCACTTGGTGGCGCCCTATACCCAGACAATTAGTTGTAGAAAGTGGCAACATACACACTCAGCATAACACCAAAATAGATGGTAGGCAATGAATATAAGCCTGATTATTAGATGCAGTACTGTAAAATATAATGTTCTCATTCACCACAAACAAGTACAGACCAACGTTTGGCATGATTAGTAATTTTAATTAATTTCTAGAAATAATACATAGAATAATGACAATTAAAAGTAGTTTATCACTATAATTTAAAAAAAAAAAAAATTCTACTGAATCAAAAGTCTCAATTCATCAGCTCATTATTTCTCCAATTAATTAAAAACAAAAAAACAATTCCACGGTATCTGCATTTAGGCCGGAGACCTGTGACGGGCAACCTTGGATATACCAAAACACAACAGTGGTTTGATTTACCATGGCCACACATAGAATTTGCTCAACATAAAATACTTAATCAAATCTTATGTGAAAAAAAGTAGTTCAACGAAACAATTTTATGATTTAAAAAGAAATAAAAATAAAAATATACAAACAAGAAAAGGATCTAAATATAAAATACTTGTATTACACATCCCTGATCAAATTAAATTCAAATCAACAGGATTTCTGATTAATTGGGGGGGGGGGTACATGCACTGTTCAATAATAAACTCAAGATGGGATTAATTAGCTAACTATTCACAAAAATTCTGAGAAAAGAGCAATAATTGTGAAATTGAAAGAGTTGTACTACTTGGCTAATATACTGACAGTATGCAAATATCTTGTCAGTGACAAGATACACAACACAATTTTGAGAATTTATTTAAATATTTGGGATTTTGACCTCATTAAACTTTGAATACGGTACATTAGAAATGACCACACTACAAATTGTTAAGTTTGTCTGCCATAATATGAAAATAAGACAAAAAACCCATAAAATGGGGTTAAGCATTTTTCTCAGAATTCCTAGAGCCATTGAAATTAGTGGTGACATGAATAATTCATTGATGAATGAATAAAATTTTTGGACCAGTTTAATAAAAACATTTATATTTACAGACCACAGCCCAACCACAGCCAATTAATAAGATTAGGGGCAAAAAATATACCGAATTACAAATTTTCAAAATCTTCAACCAAGATATAAGAGATTGACAGAAATGGGTGAAACGCATAGCAAAATATAACATTTCTGGATAAAAAATTACTCCATTGTGTCTAAATAGTTGAATACAAAGCAAGAAAAGTGGTAAAATAAAAATAAAAAAGATTCCCAGTTACTTTGCACTATACCTGCCAAATCAATGGAGCTGATCTCATGAAATGTGTGCTTGAACACACAACCTCATAATTATCAGATCTATGCAAGGTCAGGAGAGGTCAAAAATTATAATAATTAGGTCAAAGTAAACTTTGGTTATGTAAGATGAGATCTGCCAAAAATGACTAAATTCCAGTGAATAGAGCCATAATTATGGTTAAAACAACAACCTCAGGTGGTCCTAGGCAAACTGTTACTTCAGGGCTCATACCACTAATTGAATTTCCATAGACGACAATGTTAACATATGACGAGATTGCTATATGAAAATGACGAAGAAAGTTGAAAATATGGCTCAAAAATGGGAAATCAACATGCCAGTAATCAACCATATGAAAAAAACTAACATGTTGGCCAGCTCAAACTCTTGCAAATCTCAGGTAAACAAGACACACCTACTGTATTTGGATTGCACCAAGAGAAATCACTGGAAAAACACCAAGATTAGAACATCCATTAACACACAGAATAAACCCACAGGTACACAGCCGCTAAGTAGTAAACAAAAGACCACATGTTGGTCTCACCTCTGACCCAGGTGATTACGCCCTCAAACAGGGAGCACCTGAGAAAAATAATATTTAAAAAATTTCATTGGTTCTTGCTGGGCATTTAAATTGAGGGCTACGAGCAGCCATTGGTTAATTAGTGGCATGAGACCTTCAGAGAAATAAGAAGGTTTAATAAAGTTCTTGTTGATCTTATATATGATGGAATATCATTAGACGAGTAATTTCCCATGCAAAAAAAATCCCCAAAATTTAAACCCTGGGAGTTATTTATCAAAATCTACCACTTGGTGGCGCCCTATACCCAGACAATTAGTTGTAGAAAGTGGCAACATACACACTCAGCATAACACCAAAATAGATGGTAGGCAATGAATATAAGCCTGATTATTAGATGCAGTACTGTAAAATATAATGTTCTCATTCACCACAAACAAGTACAGACCAACGTTTGGCATGATTAGTAATTTTAATTAATTTCTAGAAATAATACATAGAATAATGACAATTAAAAGTAGTTTATCACTATAATTTAAAAAAAAAAAAAAAATTCTACTGAATCAAAAGTCTCAATTCATCAGCTCATTATTTCTCCAATTAATTAAAAACAAAAAAACAATTCCACGGTATCTGCATTTAGGCCGGAGACCTGTGACGGGCAACCTTGGATATACCAAAACACAACAGTGGTTTGATTTACCATGGCCACACATAGAATTTGCTCAACATAAATACTTAATCAAATCTTATGTGAAAAAAAGTAGTTCAACGAAACAATTTTATGATTTAAAAAGAAATAAAAATAAAAATATACAAACAAGAAAAGGATCTAAATATAAAATACTTGTATTACACATCCCTGATCAAATTAAATTCAAATCAACAGGATTTCTGATTAATTGGGGGGGGGGGGGTACATGCACTGTTCAATAATAAACTCAAGATGGGATTAATTAGCTAACTATTCACAAAAATTCTGAGAAAAGAGCAATAATTGTGAAATTGAAAGAGTTGTACTACTTGGCTAATATACTGACAGTATGCAAATATCTTGTCAGTGACAAGATACACAACACAATTTTGAGAATTTATTTAAATATTTGGGATTTTGACCTCATTAAACTTTGAATACGGTACATTAGAAATGACCACACTACAAATTGTTAAGTTTGTCTGCCATAATATGAAAATAAGCAAAAAACCCATAAAATGGGGTTAAGCATTTTTCTCAGAATTCCTAGAGCCATTGAAATTAGTGGTGACATGAATAATTCATTGATGAATGAATAAAATTTTTGGACCAGTTTAATAAAAACATTTATATTTACAGACCACAGCCAACCACAGCCAATTAATAAGATTAGGGCAAAAAATATACCGAATTACAAATTTTCAAAATCTTCAACCAAGATATAAGAGATTGACAGAAATGGGTGAAACGCATAGCAAAATATAACATTTCTGGATAAAAAATTACTCCATTGTGTCTAAAAGGTTGAATACAAAGCAAGAAAAGTGGTAAAATAAAAATAAAAAAGATTCCCAGTTACTTTGCACTATACCTGCCAAATCAATGGAGCTGATCTCATGAAATGTGTGCTTGAACACACAACCTCATAATTATCAGATCTATGCAAGGTCAGGAGAGGTCAAAAATTATAATAATTAGGTCAAAGTAAACTTTGGTTATGTAAGATGAGATCTGCCAAAAATGACTAAATTCCCAGTGAATAGAGCCATAATTATGGTTAAAACAACAACCTCAGGTGGTCCTAGGCAAACTGTTACTTCAGGGCTCATACCACTAATTGAATTTCCATAGACGACAATGTTAACATATGACAAGATTGCTATATGAAAATGACGAAGAAAGTTGAAAATATGGCTCCAAAATGGGAAATCAACATGCCAGTAATCAACCATATGAAAAAAACTAACATGTTGGCCAGCTCAAACTCTTGCAAATCTCAGGTAAACAAGACACACCTACTGTATTTGGATTGCACCAAGAGAAATCACTGGAAAAACACCAAGATTAGAACATCCATTACCACACAGAATAAACCCACAGGTACACAGCCGCTAAGTAGTAAACAAAAGACCACATGTTGGTCTCACCTCTGACCCAGGTGATTACGCCCTCAAACAGGGAGCACCTGAGAAAAATAATATTTAAAAAATTTCATTGGTTCTTGCTGGGCATTTAAATTGAGGGCTACGAGCAGCCATTGGTTAATTAGTGGCATGAGACCTTCAGAGAAATAAGAAGGTTTAATAAAGTTCTTGTTGATCTTATATATGATGGAATATCATTAGACGAGTAATTTCCCATGCAAAAAAAATCCCCAAAATTTAAACCCTGGAGTTATTTATCAAAATCTACCACTTGGTGGCGCCCTATACCCAGACAATTAGTTGTAGAAAGTGGCAACATACACACTCAGCATAACACCAAATAGATGGTAGGCAATGAATATAAGCCTGATTATTAGATGCAGTACTGTAAAATATAATGTTCTCATTCACCACAAACAAGTACAGACCAACGTTTGGCATGATTAGTAATTTTAATTAATTTCTAGAATAATACATAGAATAATGACAATTAAAAGTAGTTTATCACTATAATTTAAAAAAAAAAAAAATTCTACTGAATCAAAAGTCTCAATTCATCAGCTCATTATTTCTCCAATTAATTAAAAACAAAAAAAACAATTCCACGGTATCTGCATTTAGGCCGGAGACCTGTGACGGGCAACCTTGGATATACCAAAACACAACAGTGGTTTGATTTACCATGGCCACACATAGAATTTGCTCAACATAAAATACTTAATCAAATCTTATGTGAAAAAAAGTAGTTCAACGAACAATTTTATGATTTAAAAAGAAATAAAAATAAAATATACAAAACAAGAAAAGGATCTAAATATAAAATACTTGTATTACACATCCCTGATCAAATTAAATTCAAATCAACAGGATTTCTGATTAATTGGGGGGGGGGGGTACATGCACTGTTCAATAATAAACTCAAGATGGGATTAATTAGCTAACTATTCACAAAAATTCTGAGAAAAGAGCAATAATTGTGAATTGAAAGAGTTGTACTACTTGGCTAATATACTGACAGTATGCAAATCTCCTGTCAGTGACAAGATACACAACACAATTTTGAGAATTTAATTAAATATTTGGGATTTTGACCTCATTAAACTTTGAATACGGTACATTAGAAATGACCGCACTACAAATTGTTAAGTTTGTCTGCCATAATGTGAAAATAAGACAAAAAACCCATAAATGGGGTTAAGCATTTTTCTCAGAATTCCTAGAGCCATTGAAATTAGTGGTGACATGAATAATTCATTGATGAATGAATAAAATTTTTGGACCAGTTTAATAAAAACATTTATATTTACAGACCACAGCCCAACCACAGCCAATTAATAAGATTAGGGCAAAAATATACCGAATTACAAATTTTCAAAATCTTCAACCAAGATATAAGAGATTGACAGAAATGGGTGAAACGCATAGCAAAATATAACATTTCTGGATAAAAAATTACTCCATTGTGTCTAAAAGGTTGAATACAAGCAAGAAAGAGTGTTAAATAAAAATTAAAAAGATTCCCAGTTACTTTGCACTATACCTGCCAAATCAATGGAGCTGATCTCATGAAATGTGTGCTTGAACACACAACCTCATAATTATCAGATCTATGCAAGGTCAGGAGAGGTCAAAAATTATAATAATTAGGTCAAAGTAAACTTTGGTTATGTAAGATGAGATCTGCCAAAAATGACTAAATTCCAGTGAATAGAGCCATAATTATGGTTTAAACAACAACCTCAGGTGGTCCTAGGCAAACTGTTACTTCAGGGCTCATACCACTAATTGAATTCCATAGACGACAATGTTAACATATGACAAGATTGCTATATGAAAATGACGAAGAAAGTTGAAAATATGGCTCAAAAATGGGAAATCAACATGCCAGTAATCAACCATATGAAAAAAACTAAACATGTTGGCCAGCTCAAACTCTTGCAAATCTCAGGTAAACAAGACACACCTACTGTATTTGGATTGCACCAAGAGAAATCACTGGAAAAACACCAAGATTAGAACATCCATTACCACACAGAATAAACCCACAGGTACACAGCCGCTAAGTAGTAAACAAAAGACCACATGTTGGTCTCACCTCTGACCCAGGTGATTACGCCTCAAACAGGGAGCACCTGAGAAAAATAATATTTAAAAATTTTCATGGTTCTTGCTGGGCATTTAAATTGAGGGCTACGAGCAGCCATTGGTTAATTAGTGGCATGAGACCTTCAGAGAAATAAGAAGGTTTAATAAAGTTCTTGTTGATCTTATATGATGGAATATCATTAGACGAGTAATTTCCCATGCAAAAAAAATCCCCAAAATTTAAACCCTGGGAGTTATTTATCAAAATCTACCACTTGGTGGCGCCCTATACCCAGACAATTAGTTGTAGAAAGTGGCAACATACACACTCAGCATAACACCAAAATAGATGGTAGGCAATGAATATAAGCCTGATTATTAGATGCAGTACTGTAAAATATAATGTTCTCATTCACCACAAACAAGTACAGACCAACGTTTGGCTGATTAGTAATTTTAATTAATTTTAGAAATAATACATAGAATAATGACAATTAAAAGTAGTTTATCACTATAATTTAAAAAAAAAAAAAATTCTACTGAATCAAAAGTCTCAATTCATCAGCTCATTATTTCCTCCAATTAATTAAAAACAAAAAAACAATTCCACGGTATCTGCATTTAGGCCGGAGACCTGTGACGGGCAACCTTGGATATACCAAAACACAACAGTGGTTTGATTTACCATGGCCACACATAGAATTTGCTCAACATAAAATACTAATCAAATTTATGTGAAAAAAGTAGTTCAACGAAACAATTTTATGATTTAAAAAGAAATAAAAATAAAAATATACAAACAAGAAAAGGATCTAAATATAAAATACTTGTATTACACATCCCTGATCAAATTAAAATTCAAATCAACAGGATTTCTGATTAATTGGGGGGGGGGGGGTACATGCACTGTTCAATAATAAACTCAAGATGGGATTAATTAGCTAACTATTCACAAAAATTCTGAGAAAAGAGCAATAATTGTGAAATTGAAAGAGTTTGTACTACTTGGCTAATATACTGACAGTATGCAAATCTCCTGTCAGTGACAAGATACACAACACAATTTTGAGAATTTATTTAAATATTTGGGATTTTGACCTCATTAAACTTTGAATACGGTACATTAGAAATGACCGCACTACAAATTGTTAAGTTTGTCTGCCATAATGTGAAAATAAGACAAAAAACCCATAAAATGGGGTTAAGCATTTTTCTCAGAATTCCTAGAGCCATTGAAATTAGTGGTGACATGCATAATTCATTGATGAATGAATAAAATTTTTGGACCAGTTTAATAAAAACATTTATATTTAACAGACACAGCCCAACCACAGCCAAATTAATAAGATTAGGGCAAAAAATATACCGAATTACAAATTTTCAAAATCTTCAACCAAGATATAAGAGATTGACAGAAATGGGTGAAACGCATAGCAAAATATACATTTCTGGATAAAAAATTACTCCATTGTGTCTAAAAGGTTGAATACAAAGCAAGAAAAGTGGTAAAATAAAAATAAAAAAGATTCCCAGTTACTTTGCACTATACCTGCCAAATCAATGGAGCTGATCTCATGAAATGTGTGCTTGAACACACAACCTCATAATTATCAGATCTATGCAAGGTCAGGAGAGGTCAAAAATTATAATAATTAGGTCAAAGTAAACTTTGGTTATGTAAGATGAGATCTGCCAAAAATGACTAAATTCCAGTGAATAGAGCCATAATTATGGTTAAAACAACAACCTCAGGTGGTCCTAGGCAAACTGTTACTTCAGGGCTCATACCACTAATTGAATTTCCATAGACGACAATGTTAACATATGACAAGATTGCTATATGAAAATGACGAAGAAAGTTGAAAATATGGCTCAAAAATGGGAAATCAACATGCCAGTAATCAACCATATGAAAAAAACTAACATGTTGGCCAGCTCAAACTCTTGCAAATCTCAGGTAAACAAGACACACCTACTGTATTTGGATTGCACCAAGAGAAATCACTGGAAAAACACCAAGATTAGAACATCCATTACCACACAGAATAAACCCACAGGTACACAGCCGCTAAGTAGTAAACAAAAGACCACATGTTGGTCTCACCTCTGACCCAGGTGATTACGCCCTCAAACAGGGAGCACCTGAGAAAAATAATATTTAAAAAATTTCATTGGTTCTTGCTGGGCATTTAAATTGAGGGCTACGAGCAGCCATTGGTTAATTAGTGGCATGAGACCTTCAGAGAAATAAGAAGGTTTAATAAAGTTCTTGTTGATCTTATATATGATGGAATATCATTAGACGAGTAATTTCCCATGCAAAAAAAATCCCCAAAATTTAAACCCTGGGAGTTATTTATCAAAATCTACCACTTGGTGGCGCCCTATACCCAGACAATTAGTTGTAGAAAGTGGCAACATACACACTCAGCATAACACCAAAATAGATGGTAGGCAATGAATATAAGCCTGATTATTAGATGCAGTACTGTAAAATATAATGTTCTCATTCACCACAAACAAGTACAGACCAACGTTTGGCATGATTAGTAATTTTAATTAATTTCTAGAAATAATACATAGAATAATGACAATTAAAAGTAGTTTATCACTATAATTTAAAAAAAAAAAAAAATTCTACTGAATCAAAAGTCTCAATTCATCAGCTCATTATTTCTCCAATTAATTAAAAACAAAAAAACAATTCCACGGTATCTGCATTTAGGCCGGAGACCTGTGACGGGCAACCTTGGATATACCAAAACACAACAGTGGTTTGATTTACCATGGCCACACATAGAATTTGCTCAACATAAAATACTTAATCAAATCTTATGTGAAAAAAAGTAGTTCAACGAAACAATTTTATGATTTAAAAAGAAATAAAAATAAAAATATACAAACAAGAAAAGGATCTAAATATAAAATACTTGTATTACACATCCCTGATCAAATTAAATTCAAATCAACAGGATTTCTGATTAATTGGGGGGGGGGGGTACATGCACTGTTCAATAATAAACTCAAGATGGGATTAATTAGCTAACTATTCACAAAAATTCTGAGAAAAGAGCAATAATTGTGAAATTGAAAGAGTTGTACTACTTGGCTAATATACTGACAGTATGCAAATCTCCTGTCAGTGACAAGATACACAACACAATTTTGAGAATTTATTTAAATATTTGGGATTTTGACCTCATTAAACTTTGAATACGGTACATTAGAAATGACCGCACTACAAATTGTTAAGTTTGTCTGCCATAATGTGAAAATAAGACAAAAAACCCATAAAATGGGGTTAAGCATTTTTCTCAGAATTCCTAGAGCCATTGAAATTAGTGGTGACATGAATAATTCATTGATGAATGAATAAAATTTTTGGACCAGTTTAATAAAAACATTTATATTTACAGACCACAGCCCAACCACAGCCAATTAATAAGATTAGGGCAAAAAATATACCGAATTACAAATTTTCAAAATCTTCAACCAAGATATAAGAGATTGACAGAAATGGGTGAAACGCATAGCAAAATATAACATTTCTGGATAAAAAATTACTCCATTGTGTCTAAAAGGTTGAATACAAAGCAAGAAAAGTGGTAAAATAAAAATAAAAAAGATTCCCAGTTACTTTGCACTATACCTGCCAAATCAATGGAGCTGATCTCATGAAATGTGTGCTTGAACACACAACCTCATAATTATCAGATCTATGCAAGGTCAGGAGAGGTCAAAAATTATAATAATTAGGTCAAAGTAAACTTTGGTTATGTAAGATGAGATCTGCCAAAAATGACTAAATTCCAGTGAATAGAGCCATAATTATGGTTAAAACAACAACCTCAGGTGGTCCTAGGCAAACTGTTACTTCAGGGCTCATACCACTAATTGAATTTCCATAGACGACAATGTTAACATATGACAAGATTGCTATATGAAAATGACGAAGAAAGTTGAAAATATGGCTCAAAAATGGGAAATCAACATGCCAGTAATCAACCATATGAAAAAAACTAACATGTTGGCCAGCTCAAACTCTTGCAAATCTCAGGTAAACAAGACACACCTACTGTATTTGGATTGCACCAAGAGAAATCACTGGAAAAACACCAAGATTAGAACATCCATTACCACACAGAATAAACCCACAGGTACACAGCCGCTAAGTAGTAAACAAAAGACCACATGTTGGTCTCACCTCTGACCCAGGTGATTACGCCCTCAAACAGGGAGCACCTGAGAAAAATAATATTTAAAAAATTTCATTGGTTCTTGCTGGGCATTTAAATTGAGGGCTACGAGCAGCCATTGGTTAATTAGTGGCATGAGACCTTCAGAGAAATAAGAAGGTTTAATAAAGTTCTTGTTGATCTTATATATGATGGAATATCATTAGACGAGTAATTTCCCATGCAAAAAAAATCCCCAAAATTTAAACCCTGGGAGTTATTTATCAAAATCTACCACTTGGTGGCGCCCTATACCCAGACAATTAGTTGTAGAAAGTGGCAACATACACACTCAGCATAACACCAAAATAGATGGTAGGCAATGAATATAAGCCTGATTATTAGATGCAGTACTGTAAAATATAATGTTCTCATTCACCACAAACAAGTACAGACCAACGTTTGGCATGATTAGTAATTTTAATTAATTTCTAGAAATAATACATAGAATAATGACAATTAAAAGTAGTTTATCACTATAATTTAAAAAAAAAAAAAAATTCTACTGAATCAAAAGTCTCAATTCATCAGCTCATTATTTCTCCAATTAATTAAAAACAAAAAAACAATTCCACGGTATCTGCATTTAGGCCGGAGACCTGTGACGGGCAACCTTGGATATACCAAAACACAACAGTGGTTTGATTTACCATGGCCACACATAGAATTTGCTCAACATAAAATACTTAATCAAATCTTATGTGAAAAAAAGTAGTTCAACGAAACAATTTTATGATTTAAAAAGAAATAAAAATAAAAATATACAAACAAGAAAAGGATCTAAATATAAAATACTTGTATTACACATCCCTGATCAAATTAAATTCAAATCAACAGGATTTCTGATTAATTGGGGGGGGGGGGGTACATGCACTGTTCAATAATAAACTCAAGATGGGATTAATTAGCTAACTATTCACAAAAATTCTGAGAAAAGAGCAATAATTGTGAAATTGAAAGAGTTGTACTACTTGGCTAATATACTGACAGTATGCAAATCTCCTGTCAGTGACAAGATACACAACACAATTTTGAGAATTTATTTAAATATTTGGGATTTTGACCTCATTAAACTTTGAATACGGTACATTAGAAATGACCGCACTACAAATTGTTAAGTTTGTCTGCCATAATGTGAAAATAAGACAAAAAACCCATAAAATGGGGTTAAGCATTTTTCTCAGAATTCCTAGAGCCATTGAAATTAGTGGTGACATGAATAATTCATTGATGAATGAATAAAATTTTTGGACCAGTTTAATAAAAACATTTATATTTACAGACCACAGCCCAACCACAGCCAATTAATAAGATTAGGGCAAAAAATATACCGAATTACAAATTTTCAAAATCTTCAACCAAGATATAAGAGATTGACAGAAATGGGTGAAACGCATAGCAAAATATAACATTTCTGGATAAAAAATTACTCCATTGTGTCTAAAAGGTTGAATACAAAGCAAGAAAAGTGGTAAAATAAAAATAAAAAAGATTCCCAGTTACTTTGCACTATACCTGCCAAATCAATGGAGCTGATCTCATGAAATGTGTGCTTGAACACACAACCTCATAATTATCAGATCTATGCAAGGTCAGGAGAGGTCAAAAATTATAATAATTAGGTCAAAGTAAACTTTGGTTATGTAAGATGAGATCTGCCAAAAATGACTAAATTCCAGTGAATAGAGCCATAATTATGGTTAAAACAACAACCTCAGGTGGTCCTAGGCAAACTGTTACTTCAGGGCTCATACCACTAATTGAATTTCCATAGACGACAATGTTAACATATGACAAGATTGCTATATGAAAATGACGAAGAAAGTTGAAAATATGGCTCAAAAATGGGAAATCAACATGCCAGTAATCAACCATATGAAAAAAACTAACATGTTGGCCAGCTCAAACTCTTGCAAATCTCAGGTAAACAAGACACACCTACTGTATTTGGATTGCACCAAGAGAAATCACTGGAAAAACACCAAGATTAGAACATCCATTACCACACAGAATAAACCCACAGGTACACAGCCGCTAAGTAGTAAACAAAAGACCACATGTTGGTCTCACCTCTGACCCAGGTGATTACGCCCTCAAACAGGGAGCACCTGAGAAAAATAATATTTAAAAAATTTCATTGGTTCTTGCTGGGCATTTAAATTGAGGGCTACGAGCAGCCATTGGTTAATTAGTGGCATGAGACCTTCAGAGAAATAAGAAGGTTTAATAAAGTTCTTGTTGATCTTATATATGATGGAATATCATTAGACGAGTAATTTCCCATGCAAAAAAAATCCCCAAAATTTAAACCCTGGGAGTTATTTATCAAAATCTACCACTTGGTGGCGCCCTATACCCAGACAATTAGTTGTAGAAAGTGGCAACATACACACTCAGCATAACACCAAAATAGATGGTAGGCAATGAATATAAGCCTGATTATTAGATGCAGTACTGTAAAATATAATGTTCTCATTCACCACAAACAAGTACAGACCAACGTTTGGCATGATTAGTAATTTTAATTAATTTCTAGAAATAATACATAGAATAATGACAATTAAAAGTAGTTTATCACTATAATTTAAAAAAAAAAAAAAATTCTACTGAATCAAAAGTCTCAATTCATCAGCTCATTATTTCTCCAATTAATTAAAAACAAAAAAACAATTCCACGGTATCTGCATTTAGGCCGGAGACCTGTGACGGGCAACCTTGGATATACCAAAACACAACAGTGGTTTGATTTACCATGGCCACACATAGAATTTGCTCAACATAAAATACTTAATCAAATCTTATGTGAAAAAAAGTAGTTCAACGAAACAATTTTATGATTTAAAAAGAAATAAAAATAAAAATATACAAACAAGAAAAGGATCTAAATATAAAATACTTGTATTACACATCCCTGATCAAATTAAATTCAAATCAACAGGATTTCTGATTAATTGGGGGGGGGGGTACATGCACTGTTCAATAATAAACTCAAGATGGGATTAATTAGCTAACTATTCACAAAAATTCTGAGAAAAGAGCAATAATTGTGAAATTGAAAGAGTTGTACTACTTGGCTAATATACTGACAGTATGCAAATCTCCTGTCAGTGACAAGATACACAACACAATTTTGAGAATTTATTTAAATATTTGGGATTTTGACCTCATTAAACTTTGAATACGGTACATTAGAAATGACCGCACTACAAATTGTTAAGTTTGTCTGCCATAATGTGAAAATAAGACAAAAAACCCATAAAATGGGGTTAAGCATTTTTCTCAGAATTCCTAGAGCCATTGAAATTAGTGGTGACATGAATAATTCATTGATGAATGAATAAAATTTTTGGACCAGTTTAATAAAAACATTTATATTTACAGACCACAGCCCAACCACAGCCAATTAATAAGATTAGGGCAAAAAATATACCGAATTACAAATTTTCAAAATCTTCAACCAAGATATAAGAGATTGACAGAAATGGGTGAAACGCATAGCAAAATATAACATTTCTGGATAAAAAATTACTCCATTGTGTCTAAAAGGTTGAATACAAAGCAAGAAAAGTGGTAAAATAAAAATAAAAAAGATTCCCAGTTACTTTGCACTATACCTGCCAAATCAATGGAGCTGATCTCATGAAATGTGTGCTTGAACACACAACCTCATAATTATCAGATCTATGCAAGGTCAGGAGAGGTCAAAAATTATAATAATTAGGTCAAAGTAAACTTTGGTTATGTAAGATGAGATCTGCCAAAAATGACTAAATTCCAGTGAATAGAGCCATAATTATGGTTAAAACAACAACCTCAGGTGGTCCTAGGCAAACTGTTACTTCAGGGCTCATACCACTAATTGAATTTCCATAGACGACAATGTTAACATATGACAAGATTGCTATATGAAAATGACGAAGAAAGTTGAAAATATGGCTCAAAAATGGGAAATCAACATGCCAGTAATCAACCATATGAAAAAAACTAACATGTTGGCCAGCTCAAACTCTTGCAAATCTCAGGTAAACAAGACACACCTACTGTATTTGGATTGCACCAAGAGAAATCACTGGAAAAACACCAAGATTAGAACATCCATTACCACACAGAATAAACCCACAGGTACACAGCCGCTAAGTAGTAAACAAAAGACCACATGTTGGTCTCACCTCTGACCCAGGTGATTACGCCCTCAAACAGGGAGCACCTGAGAAAAATAATATTTAAAAAATTTCATTGGTTCTTGCTGGGCATTTAAATTGAGGGCTACGAGCAGCCATTGGTTAATTAGTGGCATGAGACCTTCAGAGAAATAAGAAGGTTTAATAAAGTTCTTGTTGATCTTATATATGATGGAATATCATTAGACGAGTAATTTCCCATGCAAAAAAAATCCCCAAAATTTAAACCCTGGGAGTTATTTATCAAAATCTACCACTTGGTGGCGCCCTATACCCAGACAATTAGTTGTAGAAAGTGGCAACATACACACTCAGCATAACACCAAAATAGATGGTAGGCAATGAATATAAGCCTGATTATTAGATGCAGTACTGTAAAATATAATGTTCTCATTCACCACAAACAAGTACAGACCAACGTTTGGCATGATTAGTAATTTTAATTAATTTCTAGAAATAATACATAGAATAATGACAATTAAAAGTAGTTTATCACTATAATTTAAAAAAAAAAAAAAATTCTACTGAATCAAAAGTCTCAATTCATCAGCTCATTATTTCTCCAATTAATTAAAAACAAAAAAACAATTCCACGGTATCTGCATTTAGGCCGGAGACCTGTGACGGGCAACCTTGGATATACCAAAACACAACAGTGGTTTGATTTACCATGGCCACACATAGAATTTGCTCAACATAAAATACTTAATCAAATCTTATGTGAAAAAAAGTAGTTCAACGAAACAATTTTATGATTTAAAAAGAAATAAAAATAAAAATATACAAACAAGAAAAGGATCTAAATATAAAATACTTGTATTACACATCCCTGATCAAATTAAATTCAAATCAACAGGATTTCTGATTAATTGGGGGGGGGGGTACATGCACTGTTCAATAATAAACTCAAGATGGGATTAATTAGCTAACTATTCACAAAAATTCTGAGAAAAGAGCAATAATTGTGAAATTGAAAGAGTTGTACTACTTGGCTAATATACTGACAGTATGCAAATCTCCTGTCAGTGACAAGATACACAACACAATTTTGAGAATTTATTTAAATATTTGGGATTTTGACCTCATTAAACTTTGAATACGGTACATTAGAAATGACCGCACTACAAATTGTTAAGTTTGTCTGCCATAATGTGAAAATAAGACAAAAAACCCATAAAATGGGGTTAAGCATTTTTCTCAGAATTCCTAGAGCCATTGAAATTAGTGGTGACATGAATAATTCATTGATGAATGAATAAAATTTTTGGACCAGTTTAATAAAAACATTTATATTTACAGACCACAGCCCAACCACAGCCAATTAATAAGATTAGGGCAAAAAATATACCGAATTACAAATTTTCAAAATCTTCAACCAAGATATAAGAGATTGACAGAAATGGGTGAAACGCATAGCAAAATATAACATTTCTGGATAAAAAATTACTCCATTGTGTCTAAAAGGTTGAATACAAAGCAAGAAAAGTGGTAAAATAAAAATAAAAAAGATTCCCAGTTACTTTGCACTATACCTGCCAAATCAATGGAGCTGATCTCATGAAATGTGTGCTTGAACACACAACCTCATAATTATCAGATCTATGCAAGGTCAGGAGAGGTCAAAAATTATAATAATTAGGTCAAAGTAAACTTTGGTTATGTAAGATGAGATCTGCCAAAAATGACTAAATTCCAGTGAATAGAGCCATAATTATGGTTAAAACAACAACCTCAGGTGGTCCTAGGCAAACTGTTACTTCAGGGCTCATACCACTAATTGAATTTCCATAGACGACAATGTTAACATATGACAAGATTGCTATATGAAAATGACGAAGAAAGTTGAAAATATGGCTCAAAAATGGGAAATCAACATGCCAGTAATCAACCATATGAAAAAAACTAACATGTTGGCCAGCTCAAACTCTTGCAAATCTCAGGTAAACAAGACACACCTACTGTATTTGGATTGCACCAAGAGAAATCACTGGAAAAACACCAAGATTAGAACATCCATTACCACACAGAATAAACCCACAGGTACACAGCCGCTAAGTAGTAAACAAAAGACCACATGTTGGTCTCACCTCTGACCCAGGTGATTACGCCCTCAAACAGGGAGCACCTGAGAAAAATAATATTTAAAAAATTTCATTGGTTCTTGCTGGGCATTTAAATTGAGGGCTACGAGCAGCCATTGGTTAATTAGTGGCATGAGACCTTCAGAGAAATAAGAAGGTTTAATAAAGTTCTTGTTGATCTTATATATGATGGAATATCATTAGACGAGTAATTTCCCATGCAAAAAAAATCCCCAAAATTTAAACCCTGGGAGTTATTTATCAAAATCTACCACTTGGTGGCGCCCTATACCCAGACAATTAGTTGTAGAAAGTGGCAACATACACACTCAGCATAACACCAAAATAGATGGTAGGCAATGAATATAAGCCTGATTATTAGATGCAGTACTGTAAAATATAATGTTCTCATTCACCACAAACAAGTACAGACCAACGTTTGGCATGATTAGTAATTTTAATTAATTTCTAGAAATAATACATAGAATAATGACAATTAAAAGTAGTTTATCACTATAATTTAAAAAAAAAAAAAAATTCTACTGAATCAAAAGTCTCAATTCATCAGCTCATTATTTCTCCAATTAATTAAAAACAAAAAAACAATTCCACGGTATCTGCATTTAGGCCGGAGACCTGTGACGGGCAACCTTGGATATACCAAAACACAACAGTGGTTTGATTTACCATGGCCACACATAGAATTTGCTCAACATAAAATACTTAATCAAATCTTATGTGAAAAAAAGTAGTTCAACGAAACAATTTTATGATTTAAAAAGAAATAAAAATAAAAATATACAAACAAGAAAAGGATCTAAATATAAAATACTTGTATTACACATCCCTGATCAAATTAAATTCAAATCAACAGGATTTCTGATTAATTGGGGGGGGGGGATACATGCACTGTTCAATAATAAACTCAAGATGGGATTAATTAGCTAACTATTCACAAAAATTCTGAGAAAAGAGCAATAATTGTGAAATTGAAAGAGTTGTACTACTTGGCTAATATACTGACAGTATGCAAATCTCCTGTCAGTGACAAGATACACAACACAATTTTGAGAATTTATTTAAATATTTGGGATTTTGACCTCATTAAACTTTGAATACGGTACATTAGAAATGACCGCACTACAAATTGTTAAGTTTGTCTGCCATAATGTGAAAATAAGACAAAAAACCCATAAAATGGGGTTAAGCATTTTTCTCAGAATTCCTAGAGCCATTGAAATTAGTGGTGACATGAATAATTCATTGATGAATGAATAAAATTTTTGGACCAGTTTAATAAAAACATTTATATTTACAGACCACAGCCCAACCACAGCCAATTAATAAGATTAGGGCAAAAAATATACCGAATTACAAATTTTCAAAATCTTCAACCAAGATATAAGAGATTGACAGAAATGGGTGAAACGCATAGCAAAATATAACATTTCTGGATAAAAAATTACTCCATTGTGTCTAAAAGGTTGAATACAAAGCAAGAAAAGTGGTAAAATAAAAATAAAAAAGATTCCCAGTTACTTTGCACTATACCTGCCAAATCAATGGAGCTGATCTCATGAAATGTGTGCTTGAACACACAACCTCATAATTATCAGATCTATGCAAGGTCAGGAGAGGTCAAAAATTATAATAATTAGGTCAAAGTAAACTTTGGTTATGTAAGATGAGATCTGCCAAAAATGACTAAATTCCAGTGAATAGAGCCATAATTATGGTTAAAACAACAACCTCAGGTGGTCCTAGGCAAACTGTTACTTCAGGGCTCATACCACTAATTGAATTTCCATAGACGACAATGTTAACATATGACAAGATTGCTATATGAAAATGACGAAGAAAGTTGAAAATATGGCTCAAAAATGGGAAATCAACATGCCAGTAATCAACCATATGAAAAAAACTAACATGTTGGCCAGCTCAAACTCTTGCAAATCTCAGGTAAACAAGACACACCTACTGTATTTGGATTGCACCAAGAGAAATCACTGGAAAAACACCAAGATTAGAACATCCATTACCACACAGAATAAACCCACAGGTACACAGCCGCTAAGTAGTAAACAAAAGACCACATGTTGGTCTCACCTCTGACCCAGGTGATTACGCCCTCAAACAGGGAGCACCTGAGAAAAATAATATTTAAAAAATTTCATTGGTTCTTGCTGGGCATTTAAATTGAGGGCTACGAGCAGCCATTGGTTAATTAGTGGCATGAGACCTTCAGAGAAATAAGAAGGTTTAATAAAGTTCTTGTTGATCTTATATATGATGGAATATCATTAGACGAGTAATTTCCCATGCAAAAAAAATCCCCAAAATTTAAACCCTGGGAGTTATTTATCAAAATCTACCACTTGGTGGCGCCCTATACCCAGACAATTAGTTGTAGAAAGTGGCAACATACACACTCAGCATAACACCAAAATAGATGGTAGGCAATGAATATAAGCCTGATTATTAGATGCAGTACTGTAAAATATAATGTTCTCATTCACCACAAACAAGTACAGACCAACGTTTGGCATGATTAGTAATTTTAATTAATTTCTAGAAATAATACATAGAATAATGACAATTAAAAGTAGTTTATCACTATAATTTAAAAAAAAAAAAAAATTCTACTGAATCAAAAGTCTCAATTCATCAGCTCATTATTTCTCCAATTAATTAAAAACAAAAAAACAATTCCACGGTATCTGCATTTAGGCCGGAGACCTGTGACGGGCAACCTTGGATATACCAAAACACAACAGTGGTTTGATTTACCATGGCCACACATAGAATTTGCTCAACATAAAATACTTAATCAAATCTTATGTGAAAAAAAGTAGTTCAACGAAACAATTTTATGATTTAAAAAGAAATAAAAATAAAAATATACAAACAAGAAAAGGATCTAAATATAAAATACTTGTATTACACATCCCTGATCAAATTAAATTCAAATCAACAGGATTTCTGATTAATTGGGGGGGGGGGGTACATGCACTGTTCAATAATAAACTCAAGATGGGATTAATTAGCTAACTATTCACAAAAATTCTGAGAAAAGAGCAATAATTGTGAAATTGAAAGAGTTGTACTACTTGGCTAATATACTGACAGTATGCAAATCTCCTGTCAGTGACAAGATACACAACACAATTTTGAGAATTTATTTAAATATTTGGGATTTTGACCTCATTAAACTTTGAATACGGTACATTAGAAATGACCGCACTACAAATTGTTAAGTTTGTCTGCCATAATGTGAAAATAAGACAAAAAACCCATAAAATGGGGTTAAGCATTTTTCTCAGAATTCCTAGAGCCATTGAAATTAGTGGTGACATGAATAATTCATTGATGAATGAATAAAATTTTTGGACCAGTTTAATAAAAACATTTATATTTACAGACCACAGCCCAACCACAGCCAATTAATAAGATTAGGGCAAAAAATATACCGAATTACAAATTTTCAAAATCTTCAACCAAGATATAAGAGATTGACAGAAATGGGTGAAACGCATAGCAAAATATAACATTTCTGGATAAAAAATTACTCCATTGTGTCTAAAAGGTTGAATACAAAGCAAGAAAAGTGGTAAAATAAAAATAAAAAAGATTCCCAGTTACTTTGCACTATACCTGCCAAATCAATGGAGCTGATCTCATGAAATGTGTGCTTGAACACACAACCTCATAATTATCAGATCTATGCAAGGTCAGGAGAGGTCAAAAATTATAATAATTAGGTCAAAGTAAACTTTGGTTATGTAAGATGAGATCTGCCAAAAATGACTAAATTCCAGTGAATAGAGCCATAATTATGGTTAAAACAACAACCTCAGGTGGTCCTAGGCAAACTGTTACTTCAGGGCTCATACCACTAATTGAATTTCCATAGACGACAATGTTAACATATGACAAGATTGCTATATGAAAATGACGAAGAAAGTTGAAAATATGGCTCAAAAATGGGAAATCAACATGCCAGTAATCAACCATATGAAAAAAACTAACATGTTGGCCAGCTCAAACTCTTGCAAATCTCAGGTAAACAAGACACACCTACTGTATTTGGATTGCACCAAGAGAAATCACTGGAAAAACACCAAGATTAGAACATCCATTACCACACAGAATAAACCCACAGGTACACAGCCGCTAAGTAGTAAACAAAAGACCACATGTTGGTCTCACCTCTGACCCAGGTGATTACGCCCTCAAACAGGGAGCACCTGAGAAAAATAATATTTAAAAAATTTCATTGGTTCTTGCTGGGCATTTAAATTGAGGGCTACGAGCAGCCATTGGTTAATTAGTGGCATGAGACCTTCAGAGAAATAAGAAGGTTTAATAAAGTTCTTGTTGATCTTATATATGATGGAATATCATTAGACGAGTAATTTCCCATGCAAAAAAAATCCCCAAAATTTAAACCCTGGGAGTTATTTATCAAAATCTACCACTTGGTGGCGCCCTATACCCAGACAATTAGTTGTAGAAAGTGGCAACATACACACTCAGCATAACACCAAAATAGATGGTAGGCAATGAATATAAGCCTGATTATTAGATGCAGTACTGTAAAATATAATGTTCTCATTCACCACAAACAAGTACAGACCAACATTTGGCATGATTAGTAATTTTAATTAATTTCTAGAAATAATACATAGAATAATGACAATTAAAAGTAGTTTATCACTATAATTTAAAAAAAAAAAAAAATTCTACTGAATCAAAAGTCTCAATTCATCAGCTCATTATTTCTCCAATTAATTAAAAACAAAAAAACAATTCCACGGTATCTGCATTTAGGCCGGAGACCTGTGACGGGCAACCTTGGATATACCAAAACACAACAGTGGTTTGATTTACCATGGCCACACATAGAATTTGCTCAACATAAAATACTTAATCAAATCTTATGTGAAAAAAAGTAGTTCAACGAAACAATTTTATGATTTAAAAAGAAATAAAAATAAAAATATACAAACAAGAAAAGGATCTAAATATAAAATACTTGTATTACACATCCCTGATCAAATTAAATTCAAATCAACAGGATTTCTGATTAATTGGGGGGGGGGGTACATGCACTGTTCAATAATAAACTCAAGATGGGATTAATTAGCTAACTATTCACAAAAATTCTGAGAAAAGAGCAATAATTGTGAAATTGAAAGAGTTGTACTACTTGGCTAATATACTGACAGTATGCAAATCTCCTGTCAGTGACAAGATACACAACACAATTTTGAGAATTTATTTAAATATTTGGGATTTTGACCTCATTAAACTTTGAATACGGTACATTAGAAATGACCGCACTACAAATTGTTAAGTTTGTCTGCCATAATGTGAAAATAAGACAAAAAACCCATAAAATGGGGTTAAGCATTTTTCTCAGAATTCCTAGAGCCATTGAAATTAGTGGTGACATGAATAATTCATTGATGAATGAATAAAATTTTTGGACCAGTTTAATAAAAACATTTATATTTACAGACCACAGCCCAACCACAGCCAATTAATAAGATTAGGGCAAAAAATATACCGAATTACAAATTTTCAAAATCTTCAACCAAGATATAAGAGATTGACAGAAATGGGTGAAACGCATAGCAAAATATAACATTTCTGGATAAAAAATTACTCCATTGTGTCTAAAAGGTTGAATACAAAGCAAGAAAAGTGGTAAAATAAAAATAAAAAAGATTCCCAGTTACTTTGCACTATACCTGCCAAATCAATGGAGCTGAT
Organism: Saccoglossus kowalevskii; assembly: GCF_978046115.1. Classification (NCBI taxonomy): domain Eukaryota; kingdom Metazoa; phylum Hemichordata; class Enteropneusta; family Harrimaniidae; genus Saccoglossus; species Saccoglossus kowalevskii. The sequence goes on from NW_028188670.1 coordinate 33,596, forward strand.
CTCATGAAATGTGTGCTTGAACACACAACCTCATAATTATCAGATCTATGCAAGGTCAGGAGAGGTCAAAAATTATAATAATTAGGTCAAAGTAAACTTTGGTTATGTAAGATGAGATCTGCCAAAAATGACTAAATTCCAGTGAATAGAGCCATAATTATGGTTAAAACAACAACCTCAGGTGGTCCTAGGCAAACTGTTACTTCAGGGCTCATACCACTAATTGAATTTCCATAGACGACAATGTTAACATATGACAAGATTGCTATATGAAAATGACGAAGAAAGTTGAAAATATGGCTCAAAAATGGGAAATCAACATGCCAGTAATCAACCATATGAAAAAAACTAACATGTTGGCCAGCTCAAACTCTTGCAAATCTCAGGTAAACAAGACACACCTACTGTATTTGGATTGCACCAAGAGAAATCACTGGAAAAACACCAAGATTAGAACATCCATTACCACACAGAATAAACCCACAGGTACACAGCCGCTAAGTAGTAAACAAAAGACCACATGTTGGTCTCACCTCTGACCCAGGTGATTACGCCCTCAAACAGGGAGCACCTGAGAAAAATAATATTTAAAAAATTTCATTGGTTCTTGCTGGGCATTTAAATTGAGGGCTACGAGCAGCCATTGGTTAATTAGTGGCATGAGACCTTCAGAGAAATAAGAAGGTTTAATAAAGTTCTTGTTGATCTTATATATGATGGAATATCATTAGACGAGTAATTTCCCATGCAAAAAAAATCCCCAAAATTTAAACCCTGGGAGTTATTTATCAAAATCTACCACTTGGTGGCGCCCTATACCCAGACAATTAGTTGTAGAAAGTGGCAACATACACACTCAGCATAACACCAAAATAGATGGTAGGCAATGAATATAAGCCTGATTATTAGATGCAGTACTGTAAAATATAATGTTCTCATTCACCACAAACAAGTACAGACCAACGTTTGGCATGATTAGTAATTTTAATTAATTTCTAGAAATAATACATAGAATAATGACAATTAAAAGTAGTTTATCACTATAATTTAAAAAAAAAAAAAAATTCTACTGAATCAAAAGTCTCAATTCATCAGCTCATTATTTCTCCAATTAATTAAAAACAAAAAAACAATTCCACGGTATCTGCATTTAGGCCGGAGACCTGTGACGGGCAACCTTGGATATACCAAAACACAACAGTGGTTTGATTTACCATGGCCACACATAGAATTTGCTCAACATAAAATACTTAATCAAATCTTATGTGAAAAAAAGTAGTTCAACGAAACAATTTTATGATTTAAAAAGAAATAAAAATAAAAATATACAAACAAGAAAAGGATCTAAATATAAAATACTTGTATTACACATCCCTGATCAAATTAAATTCAAATCAACAGGATTTCTGATTAATTGGGGGGGGGGGGGGGGTACATGCACTGTTCAATAATAAACTCAAGATGGGATTAATTAGCTAACTATTCACAAAAATTCTGAGAAAAGAGCAATAATTGTGAAATTGAAAGAGTTGTACTACTTGGCTAATATACTGACAGTATGCAAATCTCCTGTCAGTGACAAGATACACAACACAATTTTGAGAATTTATTTAAATATTTGGGATTTTGACCTCATTAAACTTTGAATACGGTACATTAGAAATGACCGCACTACAAATTGTTAAGTTTGTCTGCCATAATGTGAAAATAAGACAAAAAACCCATAAAATGGGGTTAAGCATTTTTCTCAGAATTCCTAGAGCCATTGAAATTAGTGGTGACATGAATAATTCATTGATGAATGAATAAAATTTTTGGACCAGTTTAATAAAAACATTTATATTTACAGACCACAGCCCAACCACAGCCAATTAATAAGATTAGGGCAAAAAATATACCGAATTACAAATTTTCAAAATCTTCAACCAAGATATAAGAGATTGACAGAAATGGGTGAAACGCATAGCAAAATATAACATTTCTGGATAAAAAATTACTCCATTGTGTCTAAAAGGTTGAATACAAAGCAAGAAAAGTGGTAAAATAAAAATAAAAAAGATTCCCAGTTACTTTGCACTATACCTGCCAAATCAATGGAGCTGATCTCATGAAATGTGTGCTTGAACACACAACCTCATAATTATCAGATCTATGCAAGGTCAGGAGAGGTCAAAAATTATAATAATTAGGTCAAAGTAAACTTTGGTTATGTAAGATGAGATCTGCCAAAAATGACTAAATTCCAGTGAATAGAGCCATAATTATGGTTAAAACAACAACCTCAGGTGGTCCTAGGCAAACTGTTACTTCAGGGCTCATACCACTAATTGAATTTCCATAGACGACAATGTTAACATATGACAAGATTGCTATATGAAAATGACGAAGAAAGTTGAAAATATGGCTCAAAAATGGGAAATCAACATGCCAGTAATCAACCATATGAAAAAAACTAACATGTTGGCCAGCTCAAACTCTTGCAAATCTCAGGTAAACAAGACACACCTACTGTATTTGGATTGCACCAAGAGAAATCACTGGAAAAACACCAAGATTAGAACATCCATTACCACACAGAATAAACCCACAGGTACACAGCCGCTAAGTAGTAAACAAAAGACCACATGTTGGTCTCACCTCTGACCCAGGTGATTACGCCCAGCCATTGGTTAATTAGTGGCATGAGACCTTCATAAACAGACGCGGGATTTGTTTGTTTTTTTGTTTTTTTCGCGCATGTGCAAAAGTCATTCAAGTCGCATGGTCGGCGGTGCTGTAAGGACTGGCCATATCATTGCAACGGTTACTGTGCGTTTTAGAAAGAGCAAAGTAATTTCTAGTGGACACGCTGAGCGGTAAGGAGTAATAACATTTAAAATCTTTGACATCGCGAAGTCGTTGATGCCGGGAGGTCCATGGACGACCTAGCTGCAGCTATGGACGACCAGACGATGGACAAGCTTGGCATCAGCCATTGCTATACATTCACACGCACTCTGTGTATCAATGAACGTAGAACATGTGCTGATAACAAAGCTGTCGGTCTGTCAGTCTCAGTGTTCCAAAAGAGTAGTGGGTAGTTTACAATTACCCAGCCTGGTGGTAATTTGCAACTGGACAGATTATTAATATTATAGTAGTCGATCACTGACATTTTTAAAGTGAATTTGATATACATAATATATTACATAACATAACAGTGACAGTATTGAAGACTGTAGCTATTACACTGATGAAAGGGATATTATGTACACTGAACTTACTAAGGAAATCCCCACTCTCCAGTCTGAAAACAATATCAACAAGTTCATTATCGTTATTAATACTAACCATCATAAACTAATTAGATACATGGTATCTGAAAGTGTTTTTTGATAAACACAAACTACATTAATTTTTACTACTTAAGGTAGAGATGCAGTTTATTTGGCTTGCTTTTTAATTGAGTAATTAGACAATGAAGATGGTATTATATAACCAACATGTTATATATTTTCTGAAAGCTTATTATACAAACTTTGTAAAACTTGTCTTTATTTTAAATATCCAGAATGCGTTTTTGATTTTGGGTCAAAAATATGCTTTTTTGGACAAAAGTGGTTTAAAAAAAATTAGCTTAAAAACTTCAAGTCCATTTGTGGGTAAAATTACATCACTGGATACCTTGGTATACTACTAATTCAAATGCGTCCACTCATCTCTCTAACGACTTTCAAAGTCGCACAGCATGACCTCAAAGTTCACTCTTTTCTATTTTTGCATAATTTATATATCCATGTTAATTGCGGACTTGTTATTTTTGTTCCACTCGCCGTAATAAACTGTCCGGACGCATTTTGAAGGGGAAACACCTTGTCAATAATGTGTGAAAATTTCGAGGCAAATGGCCAAAGCGTCTATCAGCTATTTTAATTTGAAACCCAAGAATTCACCAAAAATAGAAGACGAGAAAAAGGCTAATTTGCATATTTGCGCGTTAAACCGGGAATTACTGCTTTGTCATACTTTCTAGACTATTGAAATTGAAAGTTGACGTATAGACATAGACATTTTATGTAAAATCGTTGGACCAGAACAACTGCTCTTGAATATATAAATCAGAAACACGTCATTCATACCAGTGTTTTGATGGGGTCGATAAAAACACGTGGCAATGCCCAGTAAATATGACGTAATCTCATGAATTATTAAACAGGGGCGGTCCTAGGAAGGTGACCTTTTATCACGATCAAAACATCATGGCTTCTCTTCGATGTATTTTCAATAAACAATCTACGAGTATTTCAGAGCCTATGGTTTACCGTGAAGAGTACAAAGTGGGATATTAAATTATTTATTCTTGATGATTTTTATGTAGTATTGAGAACCAACTCCAGGAAGCGAACGCACAATAATGAATAATCGCGTAATCCTAGAATCGAAACGCAAGGCACAGAAGTTTTGTTCATCGTTTCCAATTCCATTTTTCCCACTGCAACATATTTGTTAAAAGAAATATTTGAATTATGTTCGTTTTTTAAGGAGGCATTTTTTTATTTTTCCGATTTTAGCAACGCCTCATTCAGGGATTTTCTAAGACAGTCGCAGACAATCAGCGCACGGATGTACGTACAAAACATGCTGTTGTACTACCGCCGACGGTCGCCTGCAAGAAGAGAGCTCCAGCTCCTAAAAGTTTTAAAATTTCGACCGGTTTTAAATAATTAGTGTTGGAAATCTGACATGTTTTAATAGTGCAAAATTAAGGTGCATTTTCGAGCGGTCGAATTTTTCTGAATAGAAATCGGCAAATGAAAAAAAATAGGAGTGCTAAACAGTGTGCTTCGTTAGTTTAAAAAAATGGAATGTCCGTCAAATTGACGTAAACTTCCCCATTTTTCACGGAAAAAGCAAAGGTCGTGGTCGAGTTGCAGGCTAAAAAACTCAAAAATCAAAACAAAATCATCAATCAGTAAGTATTATGACAAGGAAAACAAAACATCAGACGCGCAGAAGCGGTCAGCGCGCCAAAAGAGTTGTTACCGTAATGTATCAAGTTACATCTCTCTGTGATTTATTTTTCATTGAAATTATTTGGTTGTTTTCAATTAATTTTAGCGTACCTCTGCAATTTATTTTAGCATTGTCAGTTGTTTGCTTCATTGAATTAAACGAAGTTCGTCCGGTTGCAAACAAAGCTGTCTCGCACCACCTAGCAAAACTTGCGAATGATCGTAGTAGAGGTATCCATTGGACAAAAGATACACAAAAGTTTGTATCTCCCCGACCCAGTGCAATATATCCGGTTAGAATCAAAGCTCACGTGTCCCTTATTTGAGGGACCAGATTCTGCCGTAAATTCGGGATGGGATTTAGAAAAAAAATAAAATGGGACTTTTAAGGTGTATTTTGGCGTCATTTTCGGATATTTCAATCATTCCTGATGCCTAAAATAGAGTCTAAGTTTTACCGTAGTCATTGACGCCTATTCAAGAGTATGATGTTTATTGTGACTAGCGTGAATGGGTAAGCTTCGTTTCGACAATGAGCAGTTATCACTGTAAACAATGTTAAATTATTCTTCACATGCTCAGTTTATTTTTTGAGAACAATTATTTAAAAATAAAATCTCTCAGTCAATCAGAAACTCGGATTCATGCCTTCAGGGAAAGTCATGTTTGGACGCTCACATCAATTTTGTTTTTCGTTCGGTGGGCTGATGCCTTCAGTGTAGCTTTTGCCTCTTCCGACATAGAAATCATCTGAATTTTCTTTCTACCTCTCTTTCTTTTCACACCACGCATAATGTAATGATAAAAATTAGGAAAAAACGCTGAGGAAATATAATGTTTGGTTTGCTTGCGAGCGAGAACTGATTTGAGAATAATTGCACATGCGCGTGAATTGAATGAACTATGACCCGTACAATCTCGATTTGCATATTGTCAATCAAAGGTCCTGTTATTTGGTTACTCATGCAAATTAGGCAATTGGACATAAACATTGCCACGTGTGAGTGTTTTTTATTTTTAACCAGAAAATAAACAGCAATTTTAACGGTGTTCCAATAAGAATTCATTGGTCAAATTTTCACAGAATGTTCTTTAGTTAAAAATCTATATAAAAAACGAAAAAAACTATTTTTGATTGAAATTCACAAATAAACTGCATCTCTACCTTAATATTATGTTATTTTAACGTGTTTTTTTTACTTACCTTTTTCCCTTACTTTTTAATAATAATAATAATATTTATTGTATCTTTAGAAATACAGTATTTCTATCAGTACAGTAGCAATAAAAGTATAATAATAGTGAAATAATAAAGAAAGAGAAAATATTATAATGTTAAGTATAAAAGTAAAATGTAATGTGTTAAATTTTTTACTAATACTACTGGTAATCAGTTTAATAATTATAAAACTAAGACTAATAATAATAAAATTCAAAGCTATCAACTATCTATTCTTTTTTGAAAGGCTTTGTAAATAAACTGTGAAACCTTTTTTATAATTTCACAACCATCTGCACTGAGCAATCGAATGAATGTATTGTGTGCATCATGTGATAGAAAATTAAATTCAGACGTAAGATGTTAGCGCAAGTTTCCATATTTTGGACAGATCATGAGAAAGTGAAATTCATCCTCAATCACATTCATGTTGCACTGTTTGCATTTTCTTTCATTTACTGGTGTTTTAGGGTGTGTGTACCTGCCCTTTTCAATTTCAAGTTTGTGCGTGCTTGTTCTCAATTTTAGTAATGCATTTCTATGGTTAATGTTTTGTAGTGTCAAAAACGGCTCAAAAGAGTATTTAAATTTGATTTTTGCAAATGTTCTAAGTTTACTATTATCATTTGAGATTTGTGACTTCCACTGGTTTACATATTTTTGTTTTATATTTGCTTCAATGTTATTTATAATTTTATGAATGTTTCTTTTTGGAATACCTGTTGTAAAATTTATTAATGATGTGTAATAATTATCTTTTAATATTTTATTTACTGATGATAACCATGTATGTTGCTGTGATTTTCGTTGTTCATAGTATGCTTGTTTTGCAAGGTTATCCTCTGGCATATCTTTTAGTCTTAACCAGTATTTTATTAGCATTTTTTTAATTTCTATTAATAGTGGTAGTTCGCCTATTTCGCTCCTACATGCTGCGTTGCTTGTATATCTGTTTAAACAAAGTGTTCTCTTACAAAATTTTAAGTGGGTTTTCTCAATTGGACATTTCTCCCATTTTCCAAAATCCAAAATGTCTGATCCCCAGACATCTGCACCATAGAGTAAAATGGGTTTAATGTTTGAATGAAACAATTTCAGAAAAAGTTTGATGTCAGTGTTCCCTTCCAATGTTTTGTTCAGTATAAACATAGCTTTGCATGCTTTCTCTGCTAATGTTTTCTTTGCTTCTATAAAATTTCCAGATGATGAGATTATTATCCCATCAAATAATTGTATTTTTGTAATGGAAGTATTCAGAAGTTTTTAATGATTTATTCCTAAAAATTAAGATTTTTGTTTTAGATAAATTTATTTCTAGGTTCCATTCAGAACAATATGTCTCCAAAATATTTATTAAATTTTGCAAACCGGGAGCTGTTTGAGACATAAGAACTAAATCATCTGCATATAATAATGATGATACAGTTTTATCATTCAGTATGGCTGGATTTAGTTGTTCATGACTGGAATTGATGTACTTAAATCATTTATGAAAAGATTGAAAAGCGTTGGACTCATCACACAGCCCTGTTTTACTCCTTTTTTAATTTCGAACATACAAGTGATTTTGTGCCCTGATTTTATGGTTGCGTACATGTATGTCTGGAGATACATGTTTTTTATAACTAAATATAGTTTACCATTAATACCAGCCTTTAAAAGTTTATAAAATAGCCCATTTCTCCATACATTATCAAAAGCTTTTTGAAAATCTACAAAGCAACAATAGAATTTTTTATTCTTTTTAAGATATTTTTCAATTATTGTTTTAAGTACAAATATTTGGTCTGTTGTGCGATGATTTTTTCTGAATCCTGCTTGATTATTAGTCCCCGTTCGGACGCAGTCCGAAAACGGGGACTTATGTTTTGCCCTGTGTGCGTCCGTCCGTGCGTCCGTGCGTCCGTGATCACCTGTATCTCGAACATGCATGGACCGATTAAGTTCAAACTTCACTCATACATCACACATTATATGGGACATATGCACATGCATTTTTTTCATGATCCGATTAACGATAGCCGAATAGCGGCCATTTTAAGGCCGAAAATGCATCAAAATCGCACATTTTCACCATTCCGGACCCGGATCTCAGTTATGCATGGACGGATTTTGTTCAAATTTGGTACATAGATTAAACATAATAGGACCTTGATGCACGTCATTTTTTTTTTGGATCGGGTTCGAAATGGCCGACTGGCGGCCATTTTGTTTTAAAGAATTCAGTTCTGGATCCGTATCTGAGACATGCTTGGATTGATCGAGTTCAAACTTCACACACACAAGGTACATCATGTCACAAATATGTATGTGCATTTGTTTCATGATCTCATTAACGATAGCCAAATGGCGGCCGCTTTAAGGCCGAAAATGCATTGAAATCTCACATTTCACCATTCCGGACCCGGATCTCAGTTATGCATGGACGGATTTCATTCAAATTTGGTACATACATTAAACATAATAGGACCTTGATGCACGTCATTTTTTTTTTCGGATCAAGTTCGAAATAGCCGACTGGCGGCCATTTTGTTTTAAAGAATTCAGTTCTGGATCCGTATCCGAGACATGTCTGGATTGATCAAGTTCAAACTTCACACACACAAGGTACATCATGTCACAAATATGTATGTGCATTTGTTTCATGATCTCATTAACGATAGCCAAATGGCGGCCGCTTTAAGGCCGAAAATGCATTGAAATCGCACATTTTCACCATTCCGGACCCGGATCTCAGTTATGCATGAACGGATTTCATTCAAATTTGGTACATACATTAAACATAATAGGACCTTGATGCACGTCATTTTTTTTTTCGGATCAAGTTCGAAATAGCCAACTGGCGGCCATTTTGTTTTAAAGAATTCAGTTCTGGATCCGTATCCGAGACATGCTTGGATTGATCGAGTTCAAACTTCACACACAAAAGGTACATCATGTCACAAATATGTATGTGCATTTGTTTCATGATCTCATTAACGATAGCCAAATGGCGGCCGCTTTAAGGCCGAAAATGCATTGAAATCGCACATTTTCACCATTCCGGACCCGTATCTCAGTTATGCATGGATGGATTTTGTTCAAATTTGGTACATACATTAAACATAATAGGACCTTGATGCACGTCTTTTTTTTTTTCGGATCAAGTTCGAAATGGCTGACTGGCGGCCATTTTGTTAAAGAATTCAGTTCTGGATCCGTATCCAAGACATGTCTGGATTGATCAAGTTCAAACTTCACACACACATGGTACATCATGTCACAAATAGATATGTGCCTTTGTTTCATGATCTGCTTAACAATAGCGGAATGATGGCCATTTTAAGGCCGAAAATGCATCAAAATCACGTATTTTCACAATTCCAGAACCGGATCTCAGTCATGCATGGATGGATTTTGTTCAGATTTAGCACAATGTGTTGTACATATGCAGGTGCATTTCGGTCATGATCTGCTTTGAATGTATATGTCACTCAAATATGAACGGAACGGGGACGTGTCATTGACAATGACTTGTTGCTGATAATTTTGTTGTCCTCTAAATATTGTGTAAGTCTTAGGTTTATGATGGAGCAGAACGCTTTGCCGATACTGCTGGAGTCAGAAATTCCTCTGTAATTATTTGGATCGTGACTGTCCCCTCTCTTATATAGGTGTGTTATGATGCTGGTATTCCACATGTCTGGAAATATACCTGCATCTAGTATTAAATTGAATAATTTTGTTAGTGACTTAGTTAAATAATTTGAGCCATGTTTCAATAATTCAGGACATATACCATCATAACCAGCAGATTTTTTAGATTTAAGACAGTTTATTGATAGTTTAGTTTTTTTTTTCTGTTATGTTTTTATTTATATTAAGGTCATGTGAGATATTTTTTTCTAGATTTGTTATTTTAGTATGTATGTTGTTGTCACTATTCTGAGTGGTATTTTCATTTAAAATGTTGTAGTATTGTAACCATTTCTCAGGTGATATTGGGTTGTTGCTATCTTTCTTTGAATCTTTCATAGCATTTATAATTTTCCAAAATTCTTTTGGGTTGTTTTTTTTGAGATTTGATAGTTTGTTTAGTAACAAATTTTGTTCCTCTCTTTTTTTCTTTATAATAAATCGTTTGAATTTTTTCTTTTTACTGTAATATGTCTCACGAAGGTTGTTATCATATGGAAACTTGCTCAGCAACTTAGCTGTTTTTATAAGATCATTTTTTATTGTTTGACATTCTTTATCAAACCACTTTTTCTTTCTTTTCTTTGACTGTGGTTTACATTTGTTTAATATTGGTGTTGCTGAAGTATCTATTATTGAGTTAAATGCTTTAACTGCTTCATTAACCCCATCATTATTTTTTTCATATTTTCTCTCTAGAAATAAATTAATTTTTTGTTGTACCCTGTCTGAGGCCAATGTATCTTGATATGTGAAGCTGTACAATAGATTCCATTTCCATGTTTTGGGTAGACAGTATAATTGTTCGTTGTTTGTGTCATTATCTAATGATAAATGTTTTGGTAGTTTAAAAAGACAAGAAATTTGGCAATGGTCTGAATAAAAGGTAAAATCATGAACTCTGAAATATTCAAACTGATTCAATAAAGATGATGAAACGACTGTGTAATCTACTGTACTGACCCCATTGTAGTGGAAACATGTAAAATTTCCAGTTGAATCACCAGGGATTCTACCATTTAAAATATTTAGATTACAATTTTTACATAAATTTATCAACATGTTTCCATAACAGTTGACAGTTATATCCTTATTATGACGTGGGTCGTTATCATCTATGTTGTAAGAATCTGGTAAAGGTAAAAATCTAGAGGTATCATTTTCAATATAATCTGGCAAAATTCCAGTTCTACTGTTAAAGTCTCCTTGAATTATAACGTCACCCAATTTAGAATACTCTGTAATCTTTTTTTCAAGATTATCAAAGAAATTTTGTTTAGCATATGTTGAGTTAATAGGAGGATTGTAAAGAAAACAAATATAGATATCAGTTGTGGTATTGAAGAATTTTTTCTTTAGTTTACAACATATTATGTCTTCTTGATTCATGTTTATGATTTTTATTCCTTTTTTTAGTTCTTGTTTGATTATAACTGAGATTCCTCCTCTTCTTTGAGATTGTCTTATATTTGATTGTAGATAGTATCCTGGAATTTGACGTTTATCCTTTGTACTGTTATCCAGCCAGGTTTCTCCAAGCCCAATAATGTCATGTTCAGTAATTTTGTTAATAAAATCATTGTCACCTACTTTATTACTCTAGCCCTGAACGTTCCAGTAGGAGATTGATAATGCCGTTCTCTGTATTCTACTCATTATTAAATATGGCTATCTTTTGGCCTTTGGCCATATTGTGTGTAATACTGTGATGGATATATATTGGATGAGTAATACCTGGGTTCATTCCATGCTGATTGCACATATATGCTTGTCTGAATATTGGTCTTTCTTCTGGTATAGGGACTCTGGTCTTCTTAACATTGGTTTGCTGATATCTATTCACTCCCAGTATTGGTTCTACTTTATCTTTCATGTTTTTTACAAGTTTGGCAGTTCCATACATGTTGAGATGAATTCCATCAAGAAGATGCTGCTCTGGACTTGTATTTCCGTTATCGATGTAGATAAGATTACTTTTCCTATAACATAATGTTTTCAGTTCCTTATTTAATTTGTCAATCTCTTCATTTAAGTATGCATTTTGTCTTCTATTTACGATTGATGATATACATATTTTAGCATTTGGATATTTCTGTTCAGCATGTATTACAAGATCTAAGAAGTCATCCATACATGATTCTGTAGAACACCCATCACTTATGTTGTTTGTTCCTACATGTATAACAATTACTTGTATATCATCAGCTGTGGTACCTTGTAAATATATATCCACATCATTAATTTTCTTTCTGCGAAGAGTTTTTATCTGTGTATTTCTGTATAGCCCTTTACGGTTTATGTTTTTCAGTATTGAGTCGCCCACTATAATGGTCTGTATAGCATGAGTTTGTTTTATATTTCTTCTTGTCCGTTGAGTCTGAAACCCATAATCTGTTGTTGTTGGCAAAGTGCAGCTTTGGGATGCATTGTCACTATGAACCGACAAAGCCTCATATGAGTTGGATGACTGGAATTGTATATTTCTCTTGTAGGTTTCATCAGTTTCTTTGATTTGGTTATGGAGTACCCTGTTTTGTTGTCTTAAATCTTCAATTTCTTCATTTTACTTCATCAGTTCTTTTTGGACATAAGCCTTTTCGTTGCTTATTTGTTGAGTCATCATGTCTTTATGTTTTTTTAATTCAACATTTGTGACATCAATCGACAATAACATTGAATCAAGACATTGTTTATTCAGTTTGACAGTATCTGTAATTTTCTTTGTGTTCTTCTCTAATGTGTCAAGTTTATCTTGTAAGGTTAATATATCTGTTTTGCTGACATCACCACCCATATTTGACTTTGGATCTTTGGTTAAGGTTTCAGTTTTATCATAGACCCTCCAGTAGTCGCTAAAGTCGTAATCAGAAAATACAGATGTAAATTCTTCGTCGTCGCTCTGGGACTCTTTCCAAACACACGCCATATTTTTCAAATAAGCTTTGCCTCTCTTGATTTACATAATCACGTCTCGTAGATTGCGAGTGTATAGGCAATTTACATGCGATTTGCATAGTCGCGGCTCGTGATTCACGTGATGTGATCTACATTTAGCTCAGCTCGGCAGAACGTTACGCAAATAAACTAATCTGGGAGCAAATAAACATTACAGGATTCAAAACCACCTAACATCAAAGAAAATACCGCAGTTTCGTATCCCTCTACTGGAGGGTCTATGGTTTTATCTACCAACTTTGATATCTTCTGCATTTGTTTAGATTGATTGTTCAGAGTACTAGTATCATTTATTATCTTCAACTGTGCAGTTACTTCTTTTACCATGTTTCCATTTTTGATTATCTCACAATATTTCTTCTCTATTTGTTGAACATTTTTGAACATTTCACCTAATGTAGCTGCCAGCTCTGTGGTATCCAGTGTAGCTTTATTTTTAAGTGTTGGAGATAATGATGTACGCTGTGAAATTCTGGAAGGGGTGGCTGGTGTCATCTGCTTAACATTCTCAACTGGCTTGTGTCTCATAACCGATTTCTTTATTTTACTATTGTTCACTGTTTTTGAAGGCTGTTTTGTCTGCTCTTTTGTAATATCTGCATCTGGAGTCTCATTGTTGCTGTTTATGCATCTGCACTGGCTGAGTATTTCCTCTATCCACTGTAATAGTTGTACTAGATGTGTAGTAATCCAGTCTAAGTAGTGGCCTTGAAACATTACTGTTCCAGTGGTAGTGTAAACATTAATAAGGTTATGTTTGAATCTGAATTGTATCAATTGGTCATTTCCATTAGTTTTTGAATCTGGATTTATTTTGTCCAAAGCTTCAATCCATGCTTCACTAAAAGTTTCAATACAATTGCATTGTTCTTCTTTGCTTCCATTTCCACACCATTTAAATCTCATAGGCGATTTAAATGTATTTCCCCATTCCATAATCATTCTATCCTTCAAATGACTAGTTATGCATTCTTCTGCCCAGTTTTTGGTAATAACTTCTTCATCAAATTCTTCTAAATCTATTTCACTACATGAGGAGTCACTGTCAGTTCCATGTTTTTATATTGCAAAGTATACCATTGTTTCCTATCATATATTTGCTGTTTACTTTGCGTTTTTGTCTAGAAATGTTCACTTCTGGATCACTTGGTGTTACTTGTTCGCTTGTCATTTTATCTTGATTATAATTACACCTTATTCCTCACTCTGTGTAGAACAGTATGTAGTCTGTAAGAGTTTCTAGTGGTCTACTTACTGTACACATGAACCCAGTACTTTCTAAGTCTTTGTCTTTGTCCAAGTCTTTGTCTTTAGCTTGTAGTCTTATGTAAACAAGGTCATGTACAGCATGGAAACACAATTCCGGTCTTATTTCCTGAATACCATATATAATATCTCCAAAAATGACATCAAAGGTAGAGCTTCACTATTATGTAGATGTTAGATGTGAATGATGTCCTCGTTAAAAGGTATATAGGAATAAATTTAGCTTTTTATGTAGAGCAGATAAGAGGAAGGCGCGACATTGCACTTTTTAACGTTATCCGATATTATCGTCTAAAAATGTTTATGTTAGACAGGTCTGTCTGGGCAACTATTGGGACATTTCGTTTTTCTCCGATATTATCGATAATATCGTCTAAAAATGTCTAAAAAAGTCTAAAAATGTCTAAGTTAGACAGGTCTGTCTGGTCAACTATTGCGACAGTTCGTTTTTCTCTGATATTATCGATAATATCGTCTAAAAATGTCTAAAAAAGTCTTAAAATGTCTAAGTTAGACAGGTCTGTCTGGTCAACTATTGCGGCAGTTCGTTTTTCTAATATCGTCTAAAAATGTCTAAAAAAGTCTAAAAATGTCTAAGTTAGACAGGTCTGTCTGGTCAACTATTGCGGCAGTTCGTTTTTCTAATATCGTCTAAAAATGTCTAAAAAAGTCTAAAAATGTCTAAGTTAGACAGGTCTGTCTGGGCAACTATTGGGAGAGTTCGTTTTTCTCCGATATTATCGATAATATCGTCTAACAATGTCTAAAAAAGTCTAAAAATGTCTAAGTTAGGCAGGTCTGTCGGGCAACTATTGGGACAGTTCGTTTTTCTCCGATATTATCGATAATATCGTCTAAAAATGTCTAAGTTAGACATCTCTGTCAGAATTTCATTAGATTTTATTAGACGATAATTATCCGATAATGATTTATATGACATTGTCGCGCCTTCATGGCAGATAACATGTACTGCTTACAGGAAGTCAGCCATAAGCAATATTCACCAAGCCATAGACCTTTAGACTAAACATGTGTTTGTTTATTTATGCAAATTTTCACAGCTTTTCACAGGCACCATCAGAAAAACCCGTTAAACAAGAAAAGTATGAGGACAATTTGTATATAACTTTCAGTCTGAACGTACCTGTATATCTAATTATTTTCATCAACAATTTATTTTTTCATGCAAAGATCAAAATCAACTTCTGTTTCAATCTATGAAATACCGACTGTTTACGGCCGTATTGGGATTTTGACACTGCATTAACGGGTGGCCTTTTACGGCCGACTTGGGTTATCTTTGGTCAGAAATAAGCAGCCGTATTTTGTACCAATTCGCTATTTGCACAGATACAAACAATATTAGTATTGCTTTAATAATAATATTTTTATTTATTGCATCTTTAGAAATACAGTATTTCTATCAGTACAGTAGCAATAAAAGTATAACAAAGTATAATAATAATAATAATGAAATAATAAAGAAAGAGAAGATATTATAATGTTAAGTATAAAAGTAAAATGTAAAGTGTTAAATTTTTTACTAATACTAATAAGTTTAATAATAATAAAATTCAAAGCTATCAACTATCTATTCTTTCTTGAATAAACTGTGAAACCTTTTTTATAACTTCACATTTATCTGCACTGAGCAATCGAATGAATGTATTGTGTGTATCATGTGATAGAAAATTAAATTCAGACATAAGTTGTTGGCGCAAGTTTCCATATTTTGGACAGATCATGAGAAAGTGGAATTCATCCTCAATAACATTCATGTTGCACTGTTTGCATTTTCTTTCATTTACTGGTATTTTAGGGTGTGTGTACCTGCCCTTTTCAATTTCACGATTGTGTGTGCTTGTTCTCAATTTTAGTAATGCATTTCTATGATTAATGTTTTGTAGTGTCAAATATGGCTCAAAATATTTGATATTTGTTTTATATTTGCTTTATGTCACAGACACCTATTTACCAGCCAAGGGTGCAGACTAATGCCAAAATTGAGTCATCACTTCAGCATCAAATAAGTATCAACCTTTTTTTTATTTCAGAGCCAAGGCAGGTCAGATTGCACATCTATATCATGGGTTCCAATTGCTCAAAGTGTTTTGTGGGCAGCCATACCAGGCAATATGAATTAAAAAGACTAGGTATGTTTAACCATTTCTGGAATTCATATACCATTTATTTATTTATTTATTTATTTATTTATTTATTTATTTATTATTATAACCTTGAGTGGTAACTCCTAGGAGGAAGCATAATAACTCTACGTTATTCAGTTGCTGAAAGTTATCAGATAAATTTGTTTCTTTCATCTTCAATAACATTTCTTTTATTTCACGCATTAAGTTGTTTCTTTTTATTAGCTCCGCTGTCGACTTTGTCGAGCGGAGCTTATCATATGAGTGATTGTCCGTTGTCTGTGTCAATGTTTTACTTTTTCGACTTCTTCTTGAAAACTACAAGATACTTGGTGTATATGTACCTTGGGTAGACCTCTCTTAGGTTTGTTCATTTCATGTTGATATCTTCAATTCTCTAATTTTGGTGAATATTTTTGTCATTTTTGGTATTAAAAAAGTGATATTTTCTACTTCTTGTTAAAAACTGTAAGTCCAATTGCTTTGATACTATACATATTGTTCATTTTCTAATGATGTCTTCAGTTCTTTAATTGAAATGTGCATTTGCTAACAGCGGAGCTATCTCAGCCGACAGGCTGCTTGTATACCATGATGATAGATAAACTGCCAATAAACTGTCAGGAGTCATTTCTCGGACACCCTTTCACCGATCTTAGCATACAGACAATGTATGATGACCTACATATGCATGCCAATTTTCGTTATGATTAGATTAAATAAATATAAATTTTGCCCCTCAAATTTGCTAAATTCTGATATTTAAACCTGTCCGAGACTGTTTCTCGGAGCTGAACAGGGTGATTCCAATCAAACATTGTATGGTGATTATGCTTATTGGGTTAAAGGTGCACGTCACTTTTTTGACTCCCGTGTGCGAAGCACAAAAGGGAGTCTTTGCAGTTACCCTGTCTGTATGTCTGTATGTGTGTCTGTATGTATGTAATGTCACTTTTTTTGTTCCACTGTTATCTCAAGAACCACTATTCAAATTTTAGTGAAACTTGGTACATAGATGCTCTGGGATAATGCGCAGAGTTGATTAGGTTTTGGTAAATAGCCATGAATATTAATTACCTAATTTGCATGATAATTAGCTGATTTTTAGCTGTTCCATGACTTTTCCACTGATTTCTGAAGAACCACTCATTGGATTTTAATGAAACTTGGCACATGGATGCTCTATACTAGTGCGCAGATTTGATTAGTTTTGGGTAAAAATCTATGAATAATAATTACCTAATTTGCATGATAATTAACTGATTTTAAGCTGTTCTAAGACTGATCCACTGATATTTGAAATAACCACTCATTGGATTTTGATGAAACTTGGCACATGGATGCTCTGAACTAATGCACAGATTTGATTAGTTTTGGGTAAAAATCTGTTTATATTAATCAATTTTCGGCTTTTCCACTGATATCTCAAGTACTAATCATAACATTTCAATAAAACTTGGTACATAGATGTCATATGACACTGCACAGACCTGATAGTTTTTAGGGTAATACAGTGGCCCCTCGCTAAGTCGCAGGTGTCGGGATCCAAGCAAAAATCGCAACGTATCGAGGGCCGCGACTTACCAAGGGACCGCGTGAAATAGGGGGGCATGCATTGAAAACATAAAAAGCACATATAAACCCTTGGTTTAGTTAATTGAAAGATTTGAAACATATTTACAAATTGTATGATGTATCATATGTGTCAGGCAGTATTCAAATAAAATCATGATTATGTTTGCTGTAAACATTGCAGTGATGCGTTGTTTATTAGTCCCCGTTCGGACGCAGTCCGAAAACGGGGACTTATGTTTTGCCCTGTGTGCGTCCGTGCGTCCGTGCGTCCGTGATCACCTGTATCTCGAACATGCATGGACCGATTAAGTTCAAACTTCACTCATACATCACACATTATATGGGACATATGCACATGCATTTTTTTCATGATCCGATTAACGATAGCCGAATAGCGGCCATTTTAAGGCCGAAAATGCATCAAAATCGCACATTTTCACCATTCCGGACCCGGATCTCAGTTATGCATGGACGGATTTTGTTCAAATTTGGTACATACATTAAACATAATAGGACCTTGATGCACGTCATTTTTTTTTTGGATCGGGTTCGAAATGGCCGACTGGTGGCCATTTTGTTTTAAAGAATTCAGTTCTGGATCCGTATCTGAGACATGCTTGGATTGATCGAGTTCAAACTTCACACACACAAGGTACATCATGTCACAAATATGTATGTGCATTTGTTTCATGATCTCATTAACGATAGCCAAATGGGGGCCGCTTTAAGGCCGAAAATGCATTGAAATCGCACATTTTCACCATTCCGGACCCAGATCTCAGTTATGCATGGACGGATTTCATTCAAATTTGGTACATACATTAAACATAATAGGACCTTGATGCACGTCATTTTTTTTTTCCGATCAAGTTCGAAATAGCCGACTGGCGGCCATTTTGTTTTAAAGAATTCAGTTCTGGATCCGTATCCGAGACATGTCTGGATTGATCAAGTTCAAACTTCACACACACAAGGTACATCATGTCACAAATATGTATGTGCATTTGTTTCATGATCTCATTAACGATAGCCAAATGGGGGCCGCTTTAAGGCCGAAAATGCATTGAAATCGCACATTTTCACCATTCCGGACCCGTATCTCAGTTATGCATGGATGGATTTTGTTCAAATTTGGTACATACATTAAACATAATAGGACCTTGATGCACGTCTTTTTTTTTCGGATCAAGTTCGAAATGGCCGACTGGCGGCCATTTTGTTAAAGAATTCAGTTCTGGATCCGTATCCAAGACATGTCTGGATTGATCAAGTTCAAACTTCACACACACATGGTACATCATGTCACAAATAGATATGTGCATTTGTTTCATGATCTGCTTAACAATAGCTGAATGATGGCCATTTTAAGGCCGAAAATGCATCAAAATCACGTATTTTCACAATTCCAGAACCGGATCTCAGTCATGCATGGATGGATTTTGTTCAGATTTAGCACAATGTGTTGTACATATGCAGGTGCATTTCGGTCATGATCTGCTTTGAATGTATATGTCACTCAAATATGAACGGAACGGGGACGTGTCATTGACAATGACTTGTTTTGTTTATGTCCGATATTATGTTGGTCGTTTGCTGTTGCTTGCGACTTCGACGGTAACAGCTTCCAAAATAAACCAGTTTTATCGCAATTATAAACTTGTTCGTTAAAATAACCACCTTCATAGATAATTTCTCTCAGTTTTTCGGGAAAAGTTTTGACAGCGCCAATGTTCGCAGATCGAGCTACTGGGGACTGTGCCATGCATGGCTTGTTTTTCAAGATTCGGTCCAAGATGGCAATCATAGTCTGTAACGTGTCCAGAACGTGTTTCTCAGGGCTGAATAGGGCAATTTCAATCAAACTTTGTATGATCATGTATATTGGGTTACACGTGCATGTCATATTTTTTTCAAAATCTGGATTGAAATGGCCGACTGGCGGCCATTTTGTTTTTAACCTTTTTTGTGCGGATTCTTCTGAAAGATATGGTCTGATTCACTTTAAAGTTTGTACATAGGTAGTATGCTGCAAGAAAAAACAACAACATGTTTTGCCCTGAGATTTGATCACATTTGTCAAACTGGTGGCCATTTTGTCAAAAAAAACATAAAATTTCATTCTGTAACATGTTCGGACCTATTTCTTGGAGCTGAACAGGGCGATATGGCCTGATTCAGTTCAAAGTTGAATGGGGCATTTTCAATCAAACTTTGTATGATGACCTTACATATTAGGTTACGGTGCAAGCCATATTGCTTTTGGAGATACTTGAACAACAATACCCGACTGGCTGTGTTTATCTTTTATGCATTTTCCTCTAAGATATACTGTAGAATACTTTATTTTTGCTATTTTTACTGAAGGAATGATTCAGTGAAAATAAAATCCAGCGAATAAACCTTTTTTTAGTCCCCGTTCGGACAGAGTCCGAAAACGGGGACTTATGTTTTGCCCTGTGTCCGTGCGTCCGTGATCACCTGTATCTCGAACATGCATGGACCGATTATGTTCAAACTTCACTCATACATCACACATTATATGGGACATATGCACATGCATTTTTGTCATGATCCGATTAACGATAGCCGAATAGCGGCCATTTTAAGGCCGAAAATGCATCAAAATGGCACATTTTCACCATTCCGGACCCGGATCTCAGTTATGCATGGACGGATTTCGTTCAAATTTGGTACATACATTAAACATAATAGGACCTTGATGCACGTCATTTTTTTTTTCGAATCAAGTTCGAAATGGCCGACTGGCGGCCATTTTGTTTTAAAGAATTCAGTTCTGGATCCGTATCCGAGACATGTCTGGATTGATCAAGTTCAAACTTCACACACACAAGGTACATCATGTCACAAATATGTATGTGCATTTGTTTCATGATCCCATTAACGATAGCCAAATGGCGGCCGCTTTAAGGCCGAAAATGCATTGAAATCGCAGATTTTCACCATTCCGGACCCAGATCTCAGTTATGCATGGACGGATTTCATTCAAATTTGGTACATACATTAAACATAATAGGACCTTGATGCACGTCATTTTTTTTTTCAGATCAAGTTCGAAATGGCCGACTGGCGGCCATTTTGTTTTAAAGAATTCAGTTCTGGATCCGTATCCGAGACATGTCTGTATTGATCAAGTTCAAACTTCACACACACATCATGTCACAAATAGATATGTGCCTTTGTTTCATGATCTGCTTAACAATAGCTGAATGATGGCCATTTTAAGACCGAAAATGCATTAAAATCACGTATTTTCACAATTCCGGAACCAGATCTCAGTCATGCATGGATGGATTTTGTTCAGATTTAGCACAATGTGTTGTACATATGCAGGTGCATTTCGGTCATGATCTGCTTTGAATGTATATGTCACTCAAATATGAACGGAACGGGGACGTGTCATTGACAATGACTTGTTATATTTTACATTAAACTTGTCAAAAATCAGTGAAAATAAATTCCATACAATGCACCAAAAATGTCTTTTCAGCGAAAATTAATTCCAGCTAAAATAAAGTATTTTACAGTAGTCCAATTCAGTTCAAAGTTTCCACGTAGATATTATACTGACAGTAACACAATCTATAATCTGTGTTAGTGTTAAAAAAACATTGATCTTTCATTTCTACATGTCGCTTGTACTGAACATTTAAATCAACTACAGCTAATACTTAACGAGGACTATGCATTATCAATGCTTGTTCAATTTGTGTTTATCTTCAATTCTTCAATCCAGGTGAGGGCACTGCACTGCAGAAATAGGGAAAGGCAGCTTGGGAGGTCAAAGAGAATAAAGCACACAAACACAAATGTCTTGAATCCATATAGGGGGGGGGTAGTTTATTACTTAAGGTAGAGATGCAGTTTTTTTTTTTATTTAAAACATTTTTTATTGAGTCAATTTACATAAACACTTTACATAGTTACATGTATGTGTACCAAAAAATTACTTTGCAAAACAAACAAGTACAAAGTCTCCACAAAAATATTACAATTTTTTCAGGTTGACATGTTGATATTCTAGGTCGTTGCTACAATTTTCATAAATTTTCCCCATTTTTTTAAATGTTTTCCCAATTTACCTTTTCTGTTTGCAATCAAGTACTCAGTTTTCTGTACCTTCTGGACAAAGTCTTTAAATTCCTAAAATTTTGGATTTTTACCCCGACATCTGCAAATATAAATAAACCTCCTGGCTACCAAAAGCAAAAAGTTTAACAGGAGGAGGAGAAGACTATCCCCAAACAAGAAGCATTCTGGGTTGTTTACCCGAGGGAAACTCAGTCTTGTCCCCCATATCTCAAAGAATGTATCCCAAAATAATTTTACTACTGGACATTCATAGAAAAGATGAAGCAGATTTTCGTCAGGCCCCTTACAGAACGTACAGGCTCCTGATTCAATTTTTGGTGGGGTCATCTTACAAAGAACAGAGTTGGTTACCAGGATATTGTGGCTGATTTTCCATTGAAATTCCCTGAGCTTTGACTCTATTGTGAGTCTAAATGGTGCTAAGTAAATACTTTCCCATTCAGTAATATTGGAGTTCAATGTTTTAACATGATAAATTTCAGATCTTGGCGAAATAAAATATTGCTTTATCACTTCTGAAGTCACCAACTTAGTTTTACATTGTTTCAAATGAATTTGAATGCCCACAAATCAGATACCCAACATATCATCCTCAGGGTTAGCAAATTTGTTTATATCTACTTCCCTTTTCCATTCTCGTGGTACAATTCCAAACCAATCCAAAAATCTCTTGCGAGGTATTCCCCTTTTTTCCACTTCACCCCACTGAAGAAGTTGGCCCATATTATCAAAAAGATTTCCAACATAGTGGAAACCAGCCTCCCTGAAATCTCCCAAAAATATATTTCTGCCTCCTTGTAAAATATGTTTGTTGTTCCAAATACTTTGATTTAGGGGATGCTTTTCACCATCTGGCGGAGCTGTGACTCTAACATACTACGAAGAAAACCCTTCACAGTAATGGGAAGAGCATTAATATTAAAATTACTCTTTAAAAGAGTTTCTATTCCCCCAACTCGAGACAGATTCTTCTGCAAAATCCATTTCCAAGGGTGGACTATATCATTGTCAAACAGACGACGTAGCCAATCTATTCGTTGAGCCTTCACAATTGCAAAAATATCCGGTACTTTTAGGCCACCTACACAAATGTCCCCTATCATTGTTTTCCTGGCCACCTTATTTTTTCATTTCCAAAGAAATGCAAACTTTTAGTTTTTCTATGGGGATTGTGACATTTCTATCCGTTGCCATTTTTCTGTCATTTGAAATGTAAACACCAACAATTTGAATCATATTTGGCCATTTTACGGCAAGGGGTTTCTCTTTACATTTTTTTTGTTTCCAATCCACATTGCTTAACACTAATCCTGGATAATTGCTATGACTGGACCGCAGTGAGCACAGAAATATCTCCAACCCCAAAATGAACAACAGGGGAGAAATTTTATCTCTCTGCCTAACTCCTCGCCCCAGAGGGAAATATCCTGTACTGGTACCTTTGTTCATAACACAACTGGAGATGTCAGAGTAAAATACTTTTATCCATTTTATAAAACTTGGGCCAAAATTATAAGTCTCCAATGCTCTAAAGTGGAAAGGCCACTCTACAGTATCAAACGCTTTTTCAAAGTCTACTGTTAATAACAAACCAGGGATGTCCTCTTTGTCCATGTACTCCATTACACAGTCAACCAATCTCACAACATCTCCTATAAATCTATTTTTGATAAAAGCCGATTGGGTTATATGTATTAACTGTGGAAGGACTTTTTCTAATCTTTTAGCTATACATTTTGTACCAATCTTGTAATCTGAATTGAGGAGAGATATAGGCCGCCAATTTTGGATCTTGCTATTATCTCTTCCTTTTTTCTCCAGCAATATTATTACAGCTTGTCGTTGAGATGTGGATAGCCTGCCTTTCTCAAAGGACGTATTTAGAGCCCTCACCATGAATTTTTTAACCAATGGCCAAAATTGTTTATAAAAATCTGCTGGCAGACCGTCATTACCTGGGGTTTTATTTGGTACAAAAATTTTAATCACTTTCAAAAATGTTTGCCTGATCTTCAGTGAGTTTTGGAATGTCTGGATTATCAAAAAAGTAAGCATTTTCCCTCCTCGCTCTTTCATTTTGGTCAAGTTTTGAGGCATACAAATTTTTATAATACATTTTAACTTCATTATTAATTTCCCTTTGGAACCTCACATCTGAACCATCCGTTCTAGTAAGTTTGTTTATTTGAGATCTCCTAGCGTTCATTTTTTCTAATTGCAAAAAATACTTAGTATTTTTCTCGCCTAACTCATGCCAGTTGGCCCTAGCTCTAACAATCTGCCCCTATGCTTATTTCATCGTATTTCTGTTGTAATGATTGTTTTATTTGACTAAATTCATGTAATACTTCAGCAGTAGGGTTTAGGCAAATTTGATCATCCAGAATTTTTAATTTTCGCTCCAGATTTTCTATTTTTACTGTTTGTTTTTTCTTTTTTTCTTTTAATACTAAAAGTTATACTATATGCGGGTCCTCAATATCCTTGCCTTCTTTTAGCCAACTAGGGAACTGGGTTTCAATAAGCTCAATATAATCAGTGTCTCTCAATAAGCTAGTATTCAATTTCCAATATGAAGGACTACGTACAGTTTCGTCATATTTCAAGCTAATGATGACCGCCGAATGATCAGACAGCACACAGGGAACAATTTCTGTTTTAACTACATCACTAATAAGTGACTGGCTCACCAGAAAATAGTCTAGTTTACTTCGGATCAATTCAGTTTCCATGTAAAGCTACTTATATCTGGGTGTATAATTCTCCATACATCTACCAGATCAACCGCCTCCAAAAAGCCATGAAACATTTCCAAAACACGAACCCATTTCGGGGGGTTACCACCTTTCCTATCTTTAACCATGTCCAATACAATGTTGTGATCGCCCCCCCCCCCCCCCACAATTTGGATATCTGGGTCTGACATGCTCCCCCTGATCTCACTGAGTAAATTCTTCAGAAAATTAATGTACAGTTTTTCTTCATTTGGGGCATATGAATTAAACAAAAAAAAAAATGTTTCCCATATAGCATAACATCATGAATTAAATACCTGCCTCCTGGGTCACATATTGTATTTAAAACCTCATAGTCGATGTTTCGAAAGATAGTCAACATCCCCCTTACTGTTGGAAACACCATGGCTAAAAAACATCTTTCCCCTACACTGCTTACTCCAAAATTTAACCACATCTGTACTGCTATGCGTTTCTTGCAAAAAAACAATACTAGAGCCTTGATTATTAACCCACCTAAACACTTTTTTTGTTTTTTTGCAACAATCCAAGCCCCTCACCTTTAGTGACAAAATTTTAAGTTGGCAGTTGAATTGTAACATACTCCCTGGTACACCACTTATAATAAAATTTGACTCTTTTCTCATAAAAATCCCACAAAGAACAAAACAAAGGAATCTGCCTCCAGGCCAAAAACTTGCCTGTGAAAGGTGGGCCACAAAAACTCCCAAATTTCCCCATATCGGACGCATCCACATCTGAATAAAGCCAATGGAATGCATCATGAAAAAACACCCGCCCCGCAAGCTCCCAAACAACTTTAAGAGAAACAAACGCTTTTCTCAAAAATAAACACTCAAACCGCATAACTCTACCAGTTCAGGTTAACATATATCAAAAATAACATTACTGTTCAAAACTCACCATTCACCAACCATATTTCCGTTCAACAGTTCAAAATAACAGTACTGAAACAACAGTTCGTTCAAAAGTTTCCTCCTGCCCCGTACACCACGACAAGCGAAAATAGCCTACCACGTTCAGTCACCATATTTCATCTTCAGTGTGTCATCTCAATAATTTTCGTCGTATTAAATCATCCAAATCTGAGAAACTGCCTGTCAGCCGAATTATCTTCAGGCCTTAAATAATTTCCCATCAATGAAAAGTCTACTGTTGGCAAAACGTGGATGTTTACCTTGTTCAAACGCTTTCTGCATGACTGGATGCAGCTCACATTTCCTTTTGTAATCAGCTTGTGTATAATCTTCAGTTGCAAATATTTCTCCTTGCTTTAATAAACTTTTGGCTTTTCGTAGAAAAACTATGCGGTCCGGTCTTCTGATGAATTTGACGATTATATGAGGTGCAGGCCTCGCACCGCTCCGGCAACCATTTATCCCAACTCGATGTGCATTTTCGATCATGGCGGCTGCGCTCTCGAACCCCAACCTACTCCTTTAATAACTCCGCAATTATTTCCATGCAGTTCTCGCCCTGCTGTATCTGGAATCCACCAAACCTAAGGTTGAAAGCTCTTGAGTATCTAGCAAGCCGAAGCGCCTCTTCCTCATTTTCCCTGGTCTTGGCTTCCAACTCCTTGATCTTTCTATCGAATTCACCGAGTCTGCCTTCTACCGCCTCATGGCTATTGCGCAATGTGGTCATTTCATCTGATGACGCAGTTAACACTCTCTCGAAATCGGCCTGCTTCCTCTCCATTCTCCATATTCTCAAATATTTCGGTTATAGCGTGTTGTTCCTCATTAAGCACGTCCACCTTCTTCTCAATTCTGCTAAGAACGTTTTTTTATATACGATTGGAAGTCCGGATCGACCTCGTCATGCATATTGGGAGATTCACCATCGCTTTCACCTTGCTCTCGTGTTTCGATTTTTCCTGAAACTTGGTCACGTAATGATTGGGTTGCGAAACCCTGTAAGACATTTTGTTGTTTCGTTTTGGAAACCTTGCTTTTCACGGTCTTCGGCAGCATAATTTCAACAAAAACTCACTTCCAACCGGCGACCAGAACTTTACATCCCAAATAAAGTGATACGCTTGATTGTCCTGTACTTATTACCTATAAAACTTCACAGGAGCCCACGGAGCAGGCCAGTTAAAGATCTTGCTTACATGCCAGTAACCTTTGACCTCCGAGATGCAGTTTACCTGACAGGTAGTTTAATTAGTTAATTAGGCAACCAAGTTGACCTTTCTTGTCCACAAAACTATAAAGCTTATTGTATGAATTTTAAAATTGTGTTAGTATTTCTTTTTTATGGACACTGTAGTTTAAAATACGAAGTCCGAAAACGAAGTCGGAAAACGGGGACTTATAATTCGGTCTCCGTCCTTGCGTCCATGTGTCCATGCGGCTGTGCTTCCGTCCAGAGTCATATCTCAGAATCTCTTGGACCGATTCTGTTCATTCTTTGCATGTGCCTAGTAATTTATGTGGGACATATGCACATGCAGTGGTTTATGAATTCGATTCAAAATGGCTGACTGGCAGCCATCTTGTTTTTTGAAAATGTTGTATTGTGGACATGCTTTGTCAGTTTTCATTCAAACTTGGTACATAGATTAGACATGTTAGGATACATGTCCATGACGATTTATTTCGCAATTGGATCAAAGATGGCCAACTGGCAGCCATCTTGTTTTTTGAAAATGTCGTATTTTGGACATGCTTTGTCAGTTTTCATTCAAATTTGGCACATACATGTACTTTATACATGTTAGGATGCATGTCCATGACAATTTGTTTTTTCAAAATCTGGTCAAGGATGGCCGATTGACAGCCATCTGACTTTTTGGCATTACTACTGGTACTATATTTTCACAATTTATGTACCATTTTCATTCATATTTGGCACATACATCATACATATCAATGTGTTTCATAATCAGATCAAAGATGGCCGAATAACGGCTGTTTTTATTTTTGGCCATATTACTACTACACGGAATACGTGTTTTGATGTAAATAAACAATCTGTTGTATATGCCACTTGGAACTCAAATTTCAAGGACACGCTCGCGACAACCCCTCCACTTTAATATGACGAGCACAAAGAGAACTTTCAAAAATTTAACGGGACTGTGTCATTTTCAATGACTTTTTTTTTTAAGTTCTGGGATGTGCACTAAAAAGAAGCTGAGATAAATTCTAATTTGCATAACAATTCACTCAGTAAGAAGTTTGCTAATGCTCATAATTAAAATGGCTGTAACAGTTCCAAATTTAAATGTATTATCGTTTTGTAAAAAAGTTAGTGCAAAAAGATAGTGCATAATATGGAGATCCCGTCATTTCTTTTTTTCACCATGTTCCTTTTTTATTATTCATGTACAGTCTTGCTAAACCTTGCTAAGCATTCAAAAGAGAGAATGTTTGCACCTGTTATCTATATTTTAAAATCGTTTTTTGAGTATGTTCCACTATTCACAATTTTAATAATAAAAAGCAAAAAAAAAAATTTCACTCCCAAGAGCCAACAAATCTACCTTAAAGGCGCAATTCACTTGCCCCGGGCAAGTGTGAATTGGAGGTGTGGCTATGCTAATGAGTGTTGTTAATCACTTGCATAGTCTATGACACATCTTGTTTCAGCGGTCCAACATCACGTGACTTTGATTGACAGTAGTTAATTATTCGAGATTAGTAGCGCGTCCCTTTCCCTGGTTTGTGTTTTTGACTTTATTCGCCAAAATCTCAGCTCGTACACTATTTATTGTCATAAATACTACACACAGTCACTGCTGTGGTATTCATAGTCACATGCATCCACTTTGGCACAACATAATCGACCTGTAAGTTTGAGAAAACATGTCTTTACTGGAGCTTGGCTGGAGCTGTTTACTACAGCGTGACAAGTAAGGAAATAATCCCTATTGTTCAGGAGCGTATTTATAGTATACCTGGGCCTTTAAACACTATTAACTAAGAAACCAGCATTTACACAAGGAATATGCAAATGTGAACTTTTAAAACACTTGTAACATACATATCTCTTTCTGAGGTCTGTGGGTAAACTAATTATCAAGCAAAAATAATCATGCAAATTGGATGTATTGCTATAAAAAAGTCAGTGTAATCTATAGTTTACAAATGTTCATAAATGCCTCCACATCTGCATTATCGTATATATCAGCATCCCCTGATGATTCCTAAAACTGGATATTAATCACCATTTTTTTTTTTTTTTGCAGATATTAATTATCTACTTTTCGTAAATTTGAGTGGTAAACAAGAAGTTTGTGAGGAATGGATGAAGTTTGGAATATTTGAGTAAGTTTATAAAATTTGCCAATAATAATACAACTTTTACATCTTATGCCACTGAGAAAAATTAGGAGATATGGAAAAATAATCTTAGAAAACAATGTCAAAATAGTTGCGTTCACGCACAGCTCCTTAGAAAACATGCTTGAACGCTTAGCATGGGCTAAGAAATGCTAAGTACGGGTAAAATCTGATTCAATTTTAAGACGCGGCCCAGACCCTTAGCATGGGCTAACAAACTGTGTGCGAACGCTTAGCCCAGGGCTAAGCGCCCTCTGTGGCGACCTTTGGGTGTGAATATTATGCACATGAAATATATGCAACTTTCTCATTGCCAAATGGCAATCGAGCTCAGATGTAACATAGACACAACCTAGAAGACGTATGATTTGAAGAAAAAAAAATGTTCAAATCTGAGAACGAAAAGTTGATTAGTTAAACAAATCTTAAGTTTTAGAGGATTGTTGCTTTGTCCCATGTTTGTATGACTTTCCCGGAAGTAGCAAGACTGGGGTTCAAAAATATTCCTGCTTTGTCAGGCTGAAAAAACAAAAACATGTCAATTTACTGATAGTCGATAGAAGGGAATTTTTGTGACGTTGATTTTTTACATTTACATTCAGGAAAGTTGTCTATCCCACCAGTTATTACCTCGCACATACTTCCACACAGATAGGATCACTGTAGTAGTGCATACAGCAGCTCCAATCATAGACTAAATAAATTTGGTTCGCTGTCTACAACATGAATTAATAAAACTCTGCATTCTGTTACACCGTTGTATACTGTTTCTGTGCATTCAAATAAGTTGGGTACATCTTCTCTCACATTCCTGTGCACGTCGCTTCAAAATTAGAACGAAACATGTCATCGACTGATGGTGCCCCTTAGCCCATGCTAAGGACTCCCAGTGTGTGGACGCAATTAGGTCTAGCTGAAATGCAAACATGTGAGATCAGCTTAAATCTTAGCCCTTACTTTATGTTGCGTGAACACTATTAATGTGATTTACTATTAATCTTCAATTATTTTTTGGTGTATTAAAACTACAAATACGAGGCATGACCATTGCTTATACATGTAGCTTGCACAGAAAAAAAGAAACGGAATGAACAATTTAGGATTCTTGAAAAATAAATTAATGAGTTGGAAAACAATTTACATGTAACTAATGCTGCTGTCTTGGAGGAGAAAGAATCTTTAGTAAATTTGTATCTTTAGTAAATTTGACTTGAACCTCCTAAAATAATTTCTGAACTGCTTCATTTCAATATAACTACTAATTTTCATGGTAATGTAAATGTTTGGAAATGCTCATCATTTACAACTGATGATATATATATAGAGGATATCAATGATTATATTATACCAGTGTATCACTGCCATCAATGCATTATTGTGATTGGTTGGGAGACTGTTTAAACTTATGCAAGCAATGGTTAAATAGAGCATAATGCACAGTTATGGTGTTCCAAATAAGGCCCCAGAATATGAATGACGTTCAATTCGTAAACAAATAAAGGGAAGGGCATTTAAATATTAGGGAAATTTTGGGGTAATATTTATAGCATGAAGATATTATATACATATATATTATTTTGGCCGTGGTTAAATAAAAAAATTGTACAACCTACAATTTTTGCATGCTATTCTTTGCGACATGTTTTCGTTGTCTGCAACATAGACATGGCCGAGTATCATGTTCAGGAGCTGTCAGAGCAAGATTTTCTTGCAGAAACTGGAGAAATCGTCCAGACGGAGAGAAAGAAACGCTTTGCCAATTTCAATGAAATTTACCTTGACGATTTCGAAACACATGCAAAAATGTATGCTACCGGCGGCGAAAATTGTCCCATTGCGGCATTTCAAAATGTATTTGTCCAAATTGCAAAATGCCTTGTTTCAGGGGCCCCAGGTAAATGTAACACCCACTGACACAGTCTGGTATTCGTGAAAATAAATTGGGATCTATGATGAAAGAGATTTCGATAGCAGCAAATTTGTTGACAATTCATACACATGATCATTATGTTAGGGCAACTGCGTGCACTGTGTTAGATTCGGCAGGAGTTGAAACCAGACACATTATGTATTTCACGGCACATGAAAACGAAGCTAGTGTTTCGGTCTTACACCAACAAACTCACAAATAATCAGAGTCAAGGAATGTCCAGTATCCTTTTTCGCAGTTTTGGTATAAAAACAAATCCTCTGATATAGAAGTGATCGTAGCGATTGAAGCTGATATTTCCGACAATGGCATCCGTACCCCAGAAAACACCGGCATAGTAGCGCCTGGACCAACTCCCGCAGAATCTGGCATCGCTTCTATTTCTAATACCCACAATCAAAGTACACATGCAGCATCTGCTTTGTTCCATAACTGCACCTTTAGTGAACCAATTAATGTCAGCATAACAAACACAAAATAGAAAATTCGACAACGATAATAAGTCCACAGCACGTTTTCAAAAATGGCACACAGTGCGCACTGCCGGTAATGTTCTGCTGATGATAATTTATTCACAGCTATTCATATGTAAATTAAGCGTTGAGCTTGTTCAGTTTATTCAATTTCTAATTTTTGCTAGTTTCTTGCGTTGTAGAAATAAATGATGATATCTAAACTTGCTCTTCTGTGCATTTCTGTGTACTGAGCGCGAGTGTGTAATAAGAGATTAAATACTGGTTCCAGGGCCCATTTCATCTGATCACCGTGTCGACCAGCCGATGCTCACTACACGTCGTTCGAAAACGACTCTTTCTTATTTTATAAAAAGGCAGAGAGTGTCGAAAATGCGACAGAAATGAAGTTGGTATAATATAATAGCAATAAACCACCACCGGAGGCGGGTATACTACTTGTTGTATGTGATTTAAAATGAAAAGGCACATTTAGCAAATGTATAAAACTGTCAGTATACAAGAACAATCAGACTGATCATATTTAAAAGTTTTCACAAAAATAGTAGTCATTAACAAACTAGGTTTAGGAGTAGAATAGTTGGTCAGGGGAGGTCAATTAGGGTCATCAGTGCTGCAAAATGAAAAAATATGCTCCTGCATGAGGCATATGATAAATAATAAAACTATACGTTTGACTGTTTCAGTGAAAAGAATGTTCGTGTCTGCAGTAGAAGAAGTGTTGCAATGAAGACGTTTAAGGATGACATAAAAAATGCTGTTGGTGACCTTGAAAAAATCTCTATGCAGACAAAAGAAGGCAGTCTCTGCAATTTCTTTTTTGTCATTCGGGATGATCCTAGGAATAGACAAAACGGGGATTTCTATAATGGTGACCTTCTTAGGTATTTCACGACTGCCAATCGTAGGTTTTACGTAAAATACAGCCACAAGCTTGAGACACCAAATCTGAAGTTAATGCTGCTGAATTATACAGATGGATCAGATGGACGTTATACACTATTATCTGCATCCAAAGGTAATTAATAATCTATCTATGCTTGGATTTTGATTATATGTGTAAAAATGTTCAAAGGGAACTTTTACCATGTATGTACATGTGTTAAGATGTGCACAGTGCTAGTGGTTAGTACGAGTAGCACTAATTCGAAATATCTCTAGATCTAGTACCAAAATGGCACTAGATCTAGTGCTAAAATGTACACAGTGCGAGTGACATTGTTTATTGCATTGTCAAGGATGTCGAATAATAAGAGAGGTAACATTGTAATTAATCCACTTATTGCATTTAAAAGGAAGGTCAATGTTACAATTTTTCATAGTCGCCTAATGTTATGTGTAGGATAGGATAGGATATTTTATTTGGAACGTACACAAAAACAATGATTGAGTAAAGTCAAACGTAAGAAACATACAGTATCACAACTAATCTAAAATAATTTTAAAATCTGAAAAACAAAATTAGCTAAAATACTACAAATATATTTGTCTACACTAGAGAAAACATTAATAAACAATTCTCCATTTGGTAATGTTTGATAGTCAGGTGAGTATTTGAACAATGTATAGTGGAATTTTTTTCTGTCACAATGAAAAAAGTAATGTTTTTCATCACCCACATCCTTAGAGTCACATTTGTTACATACCCTGTCAATTTTATTTATTCCCCTGTGACGACCTATTTCAATTGGCAAGAAGTGGGCTGAAATACGAAATTTGGTTAATGCTACTCTGTGTTTTTTGTTTTTTATATCATCCAAGTATTTTTCAAATTTATAATTATTTTTGAATGTTTTATAAGTATTTAGTTTATTATGACCAGTTTTGTTCAACTGACTTTCCACATTTGTTGAGTAAATTGTGTATGTGTTGTTAATTAAAATGTATTTGTTGTTATTTGAAAATTGTGTGCGTGCCGAATTCAAAGGGTATGGTTTATTGTGGCTGACGTGATGGGGTTAACCTCGTTTCCACAAAGAGCTTTTATGACGGTAAAAAATATTAAAAAAAATATTCTTCATTGCTAAGTTTAACTTTCGAAAGCAACTAATTTTTTGATTTAAAAAAAATTTTGCAATTTTCCCATCAAAATCAAAGCCAAAAGATTGTACTAGAACATCAGTAAATCTCTTCTGTGTTGCGTTTTCCATGAGGTCGCTTAACTTTCATTAACATATTTATAAATTGAACACGTTCCAGCATTTCGATTGGTTAATTAACCACTTGCACTTGCCAGGTCAAAAAACACAGTTTCATCTCGTATATGAAAAAACATAGCGGATACCGTACCGCATCAGGCATTCACATACGACTAAAATCGTTCTCTTACAATGAAATTAAGTCGATTTTTAATTGCATTTCATAACAGTTCAACAAATTAATTTTTTGTACGATATTATAATCACTACTACTAATAACAAGTAACCTGTAGAATGCTGTGTGGGTAATATTTTTAGTCCCCGTTCGGACGCAGTCCGAAAACGGGGACTTATGTTTTGCCCTGCGTCCGTGCGTCCGTGCGTCCGTGATCACCTGTATCTCGAACATGCATGGACCGATTAAGTTCAAACTTCACTCATACATCACACATTATATGGGACATATGCACATGCATTTTTTTTATGATCCGATTAACGATAGCCGAATAGCGGCCATTTTAAGGACGAAAATGCATCAAAATCGCACATTTTCACCATTCCGGACCCGGATCTCAGTTATGCATGGACGGATTTTGTTCAAATTTGTTACATACATTAAACATAATAGGACCTTGATGCACGTCATTTTTTTTTGGATCGGGTTCGAAATGGCCGACTGGCGGCCATTTTGTTTTAAAGAATTCAGTTCTGGATCCGTATCTGAGACATGCTTGGATTGATCGAGTTCAAACTTCACACACACAAGGTACATCATGTCACAAATATGTATGTGCATTTGTTTCATGATCTCATTAACGATAGCCAAATGGCGGCCACTTTAAGGCCGAAAATGCATTGAAATCGCACATTTTCACCATTCCGGACCCGGATCTCAGTTATGCATGGACGGATTTCATTCAAATTTGGTACATACATTAAACATAATAGGACCTTGATGCACGTCATTTTTTTTTTCGGATCAAGTTCGAAATAGCCGACTGGTGGCCATTTTGTTTTAAAGAATTCAGTTCTGGATCCGTATCTGAGACATGTCTGGATTGATCAAGTTCAAACTTCACACACACAAGGTACATCATGTCACAAATATGTATGTGCATTTGTTTCATGATCTCATTAACGATAGCCAAATGGGGGCCGCTTTAAGGCCGAAAATGCATTGAAATCGCACATTTTCACCATTCCGGACCCAGATCTCAGTTATGCATGGACGGATTTCATTCAAATTTGGTACATACATTAAACATAATAGGACCTTGATGCACGTCATTTTTTTTTTCGGATCAAGTTTGAAATAGCCGACTGGCGGCCATTTTGTTTTAAAGAATTCAGTTCTGGATCCGTATCCGAGACATGTCTGGATTGATCAAGTTCAAACTTCACACACACAAGGTACATCATGTCACAAATATGTATGTGCATTTGTTTCATGATCTCATTAACGATAGCCAAATAGGGGCCGTTTTAAGGCCGAAAATGCATTGAAATCGCACATTTTCACCATTCCGGACCCGGATCTCAGTTATGCATGGACGGATTTCATTCAAATTTGGTACATACATTAAACATAATAGGACCTTGATGCACGTCATTTTTTTTTTCGGATCAAGTTCGAAATAGCCGACTGGTGGCCATTTTGTTTTAAAGAATTCAGTTCTGGATCCGTATCTGAGACATGTCTGGATTGATCAAGTTCAAACTTCACACACACAAGGTACATCATGTCACAAATATGTATGTGCATTTGTTTCATGATCTCATTAACGATAGCCAAATGGGGGCCGCTTTAAGGCCGAAAATGCATTGAAATCGCACATTTTCACCATTCCGGACCCAGATCTCAGTTATGCATGGACGGATTTCATTCAAATTTGGTACATACATTAAACATAATAGGACCTTGATGCACGTCATTTTTTTTTTCGGATCAAGTTTGAAATAGCCGACTGGCGGCCATTTTGTTTTAAAGAATTCAGTTCTGGATCCGTATCCGAGACATGTCTGGATTGATCAAGTTCAAACTTCACACACACAAGGTACATCATGTCACAAATATGTATGTGCATTTGTTTCATGATCTCATTAACGATAGCCAAATAGGGGCCGTTTTAAGGCCGAAAATGCATTGAAATCGCACATTTTCACCATTCCGGACCCGTATCTCAGTTATGCATGGATGGATTTTGTTCAAATTTGGTACATACATTAAACATAATAGGACCTTGATGCACGTCTTTTTTTTTCGGATCAAGTTCGAAATGGCCGACTGGTGGCCATTTTGTTAAAGAATTCAGTTCTGGATCCGTATCCAAGACATGTCTGGATTGATCAAGTTTAAACTTCACACACACATGGTACATCATGTCACAAATAGATATGTGCATTTGTTTCATGATCTGCTTAACAATAGCGGAATGATGGCCATTTTAAGGCCGAAAATGCATCAAAATCACGTATTTTCACAATTCCAGAACCGGATCTCAGTCATGCATGGATGGATTTTGTTCAGATTTAGCACAATGTGTTGTACATATGCAGGTGCATTTCGGTCATGATCTGCTTTGAATGTATATGTCACTCAAATATGAACGGAACGGGGACGTGTCATTGACAATGACTTGTTATATTGATTTTTGTTGCATTTGCAGCAAATACATGTAGTTACCAAACAATGAGAAATCTATAGGATTTGATATACCTGGCTGGCTTCACATGCATAGTTCAAGCCTGCTTAACCGGTGCTTACACCAGTATTTAGTTACAGCATCTAGCACATAGACGGTCTGTGGTTACAGCTTCATGTTCAGAGTAATCGCAAGAAATTGACATTACAATAGAAGAAAAAAAAAGACTGGCACTTCCATGCAATTAATAGCAAGTGAAACTCCTGGGTTTGAAACATAGATTTTGAAGTCACTGATGTAGTCATTAAATAACTTCAAGTTGGCCTAAAGACGAGGTAGTTTATTTAATCAGTGGTGAACTAGAGGCTGAAATTATAATTAAGTTCGTTGTCATATAATTTGTTTCAATTTCTCCTGAAGTCAAATAGAATACACTGGTGAAAGGATGTTTTGGGGTGTAGTTTATATTATGTGGAGTTGGCAGGGTTGGATGTCATATAATTCAAACTCATTTCTAACTCTCATGAAGTCACATAGAATTTCGTGTTTGTTTTTATTTGAAACTTCTTTAAATTAACATTAACCTCTGACCTGGCAGCCATTTTTTTTCAAAGCGTGTAGCTCGGCTAAAGTGGAAACAAGTTTTCTTTTCTGATGAAATGCTGGTAAATCGCATAAATATTGAGAAATAATTATTCCTTGTATCGCTGACTAAATATAGCTTATGAACTTAATTTTATGAACAAGTCATGAAACCAAAAACATCAACGAAGCTTACTAAGTACTACACCCGAGTGCAAATGTAGATTAAATAAACGGCAGCTTGACGCATCACTGCCGGTGAAGTGAGCAAGTTATCGTCCAACTAGTACTCAACAAGTCCTACACAGAATTAAACTGCAATGGTAAACCTCCCTTATGTTTGTTCATTTATCGCTGTCTCTCCTTCCATTATCTTGATGTATGACTAATTTTGATCTTGTTCGTTTAGGCCAATCTCACAGGTATACATTGATTTTGAACAGCGATGTCTTGTTTCATTAAAGTTTTGTTCTGTGTTAATTTTTGCATTGTGTTATTGTGTGTCAAAACCAACAAGGACAACAGAATGATGCCCGTCCCGCCCGCCCGGGTAGTAACAGCAGATGGAATTTAAATATGCAAATTGTATGCAAATGAGAATAGTCTTTGTTGTTAGTAGTGCCTAAATATAAATTGGATGAAAACAAAATCAACAGGTGGGTAGGAGCAGGGCCAGGGGAAGAGGATTGACAGCCTTGACCCTTTGACCTTTAAGAAGAAATGCAACCCGATAGCCTCATTATAGAGGCAATCCACTATTTGCTGCAATTTGTCCATAAACATATGTAGTTTGATGCTAACTAACATATCTGTATTTGTCTTAGCAAATGTGTATGGATATTGGGGTATACTACAGAAAATGAATATTTGCATACATAATGAGCTCAGTAACTATGCTTAGTATTGCAGTAAGAGGAGACGTGTTGGAAAAACAAGTCATGTCACACGACTTTACACCGCTATATCGAATAGTACCAATAGTCAATCCAATCAAAATATTGTCTTTGTTGATTGCTGATTTATATTTATGCAAATTTTTGGAATTTAGCAACAGATTATGTAAATAAAAAATACACAAAAATAGCCAAATTTGAATTAGATCTATCTATTTTAACCATTCATTGTAACTTCCATACACGCCAACAGAAAGAGCTTCTTTGCATAGCCAGAAACATAGAAGCAAAAAACTATGTGCTTTTTAGTCCCCGTTCGGACGCAGTCCAAAAACGGGGACTTATGTTTTGACCTCTGTGCGTGCGTGTGTGCGTGCGTGCGTCTGTGCGTGCGTCCGGACCTGTATCTTAGAAATGCCTGGACCAATCACAATCAAATTTCACACATGCATCATATATGATATTATACATATGCACGTCAATTTGTTTCACGTTCTGATTCAAGATGGCCGAATGGCGGCCATTTTTGTGCTCAAAATCATCAAAATCAAGCATTTCTCGGGTGTTTACAGATGGATTTTGTTCAAGCTTAGTATATACATTAGACATTATAGGACCTTGATGCACATCATTTTGTTTTATGATCTGATTCAAGATGGCCGAATGGCGGCCATTTTTGTGCTGAAAAATCCTAAAAATCAAGCATTTCTCGGCTGTTTACAAATGAATTTTGTTCAAACTTGATATATACATTAGACATTATGGGACCTTGATGCAAATAATTTTGTTTTTCAGATAAGATTCAAAATGACAGACTGGCGGCCATTTTGTTTCAATGAATGTGGTTCTCATGCCATATCTCTGACTTGCTTTCACTGATTATGTTCAAATTTTAAATATTCATTATACATCATGTCATAGACATTACGGGTTTCTGATACACGACATTTTTTTTTCAGATTGGATTCAAAATGGCATTGGTGTCTATGAATCCTAACTAACGAATCAGTGAAAGTAATGTGAACTCAATGGCACCACAGTGTGCATGTTGATGGGTGATCAAGCATTGGTGTCTATGAATCCTAATTAACGAATCAGTGAAAGTAATGTGAACTCAATGGCACCACAGTGTTCATGTTGATGGGTGATCAAGCATTGGTGTCTATGAATCCTAATTAACGAATCAGTGAAAGTAATGTGAACTCAATGGCACCACAGTGTTCATGTTGATGGGTGATCAAGCATTGGTGTCTATGAATCCTAATTAACGAATCAGTGAAAGTAATGTGAACTCAATGGCACCACAGTGTTCATGTTGATGGGTGATCAAGCATTGGTGTCTATGAATCCTAATTAACGAATCAGTGAAAGTAATGTGAACTCAATGGCACCACAGTGTTCATGTTGATGGGTGATCAAGCATTGGTGTCTATGAATCCTAATTAACGAATCAGTGAAAGTAATGTGAACTCAATGGCACCACAGTGTTCATGTTGATGGGTGATCAAGCATTGGTGTCTATGAATCCTAATTAACAAATCAGTGAAAGTAATGTGAACTCAATGGCA
Source organism: Saccoglossus kowalevskii (assembly GCF_978046115.1). Taxonomy (NCBI): domain Eukaryota; kingdom Metazoa; phylum Hemichordata; class Enteropneusta; family Harrimaniidae; genus Saccoglossus; species Saccoglossus kowalevskii. The sequence goes on from NW_028188670.1 coordinate 72,805, forward strand.
CCACAGTGTTCATGTTGATGGGTGATCAAGCATTGGTGTCTATGAATCCTAATTAACGAATCAGTGAAAGTAATGTGAACTCAATGGCACCACAGTGTTCATGTTGATGGGTGATCAAGCATTGGTGTCTATGAATCCTAATTAACGAATCAGTGAAAGTAATGTGAACTCAATGGCACCACAGTGTGCATGTTGATGGGTGATCAAGCATTGGTGTCTATGAATCCTAATTAACGAATCAGTGAAAGTAATGTGAACTCAATGGCACCACAGTGTGCATGTTGATGGGTGATCAAGCATTGGTGTCTATGAATCCTAATTAACGAATCAGTGAAAGCAATGTAAACTTGATGTCACTATAGTGTGCATGTTGATTATTGTGTTCTATGAATCTTAATTACTGGTAATCAATCAGTGAAAGTCATGTAAACTTGATGGCACCACAGTGTGTATGTTGATGGTTGATCAAGCATCATGTTCTATGAATCCTAATTAACCAATCAGTGAAAGTAATGTGAACTTGCTGGCACCACAGTGTGCATGATCAGTGAAAGTAATGTGAACTTGATGGCACCACAGTGTGCATGATCAGTGAAATTTAATGAACTTTATGGCACCACAGTGTTCATGATCAGTGAAAGTAATGTTGTATAAAGTTAATAGTTTTAATTTTCATAAATAGTCAGTGAAAGTATTGTTTGTTTTGATTACACTTATCTGATAATCAATTCCTGTCTGCACAAGCCATTCATTTCAGCCATGCTTTATGAATCTCAATAACCTGTAACTGAAGTTAGTATGGATTTGTTGATATGTAATGGCATTACTAATAAACATGTTCACTTGTGGTTTGTTTTCATTGCTGTAAATATGAACTCGTTCCTTGTGCATGCCTGAACCGATTGTTTTTTTTCAAAGTTGATACATCACAAGTCATGTGAATATCGCTTTGTTTTATTTTGTTGACCTTCAACTGAGAGCCATTATTTGTCCCAAAAAATCAACATTTAGACATGTCATTAACGATTTCTGGAGCATGCCTTGACCAATTTCATTCAAATTTGGTCTTTATACCTGTGTCATGCACATTTGTAGTCAATATGCTAAATACTATCCCAATATTTAAACTTGTTTGAAATATCACTAAAACATGACGGGGACGATATCATTGGCCTACTGGTTACTGAGGCCCTGACCTACCTTTGTACACTGATGACCAATGGGCGACTTGTTATTTACAAGTAGACAAGCTTTGTTTGTGACGATATTTTAACAATTATTTCTTTTTATTATTGTAGGAAACTTGGAAATACTATGCAGAGAAATGAAAGTATATGGTATCAATGGCTTCATTACTCGCAACAATGATTTATTATTTTTTTTAGTTATTGCATTACCACTTTTCAGTTTTGTTGTAAAGATAATAATATTACACAACTGCATTACAAAGGTACCATATGTATACCAACAAGAATCATAGTGTGATTATAACTATATTTTTATTTATACTTAATGATGACTTCAGCTTTTCAGACAAGTTTGCAACACAGTTTAATCTTTGCTACTAATTTATAAAATATAAACATCAGAGTAGAACTCTAAATAAGGAAATAACATTTCTCCTCTGTAACTTTTCAGTGTTGGCCACTTTGTTTTAAAGAATGTGATCATTATGGATATTGTCAACAATTATAATATTCAATATTTCTCAAATGAGTGAGATAATAAGAAGATGGTATATTATTCATTTTAAAGCATGCTATATTCTAATTTGCTCAGTATTTTGGAAACAAGTCAAAAATGCATGTATGTAACGGGGTCTAAAAAATAACCTGACATTCCGCGATTGTGCGACTGGCCGAATGTCAATTATTACACTCTGCGACAGAATCGCAGTGTCACTCTGCGAAGAGCATGACTCCCATTGGTTGGTTGCTCGAAAAGCGTGAATCCCAATGGTCGATGCCCGTAATATTATTTCTCATTTACAGTGTAAGGGTTCACCGCATGCCTTATAAAAAATTAAGTTTAATGGTAAAAATTGTACGGTAAAAAAGTGTATATTGCTTAGTTCACACCAACCGCGAATGCCGCGCTTTAAATAGGCGAGCAAAGCGTCGTCATTTTTGTTTACTTTTCCAAAAATATACTGATCTTCTAAGTAATGTTATACTCTGATAAGCTCCGATACGAATTGGTTGCCGCTTTTTCTATTTTTCTATTCTGAAAACCTTTGTTATTATATTATGTTTTATATTTTTATTTCTTTTAATTCTTTGACATTTTTTTGTATGAGTTTGGGTGGGGTGATTTTGTATTTTTTATTTAATTTTTATTCAATATCTATCATGTCTTTTTTATTCTATTTGAAGATAAAAGCTATTTCTTTTACATGTAACATATTCTCTTTTATTACCGTAGTAAGAAACATGTTATCAATGTGTACAAAAGCAACAAAAAACACAAATATTACCACTGTTTACAAATCATACATGCAAAGTTATCAAAGTAAACATTTAATATTCTCAGTGTTTACAAATCATACATACAAATATCATAATATAGGTTTTCCAGGTCAAATGTCCAAAATATCAGAGCAACTGTCATCATCTTCAGGTGGAGGATTTCTGAAAGGGGTCACGGGAGATGGTGGCCTGGTGGTTATCCCTGCAGTGGTCATGGCTGAGCTCACAAAGTCACTCAGGTTCAGAGAGTCTGTGGTCTTGTCAGCAGTATAACCTTGGAAGCTGGTAGCTGTTGATGACCTTGCTAGGGGTGTCATGGCGGCAGGACTCCAGAATTATGCTAATTTATTCATGACATAGCAGTTTCTGTGCTCATGAATATTCATTAATTTGTGGATCAATACATTCTAAAAAGGGCGATATATTATTTTGGGGGGAAGAGTTAGAAAGGGGGATTAGCAATCCTTAAGGGGGTCAATACAAAAGAAGGGACCCATTTGGAGAGCAGCATTGATCCTCGTGTCTGTTGTTGCACGTGACCTGCAGCTGTCAACAGTCAGGTCAGGTCAGGTATGGGCAACGGAATTATTGACAGGAACGTGTCTTGGCATTAGGGTTAGGGTCGGGTCAGGTACTTCGTCGACTTCGACTGGCTTCCATGTGAGGTAGTTTCTTGTGTTCTGTTTTTCTGACTTGAGTTCTTGATATACAGAAGTTGCTGTTTATGTTTTTTTTGTCTTTCATATCTTGTCCTTTTAGGAGTGTCTTATCCATGCCAATTTTGTGTTTTTACTTGTGTAAACTATATGCATGCCATAACCTGTTAGTGTACATCTTGCCAATTGGGTGTTTGCCATTTGCGTTGCCCATACCTGACCCGACCCTAACCCTAATGCCAAGACACGTTCCTGTTTATAATTGCTCAATAATGATACTCTGTTGTGCACTGTCTGCGGGTAAGTTGCATTGATGTCAACTGATTAAACAAGTCGCGTTTAAGTAATTTCCACTATTAACAAGTGGTTAAATTGTGACAATAAATGTGTGGACAAATATTTGAGATTAATTTTGGTGTAGACAACTCTCGTTTAATTAATTCCCACAATTACAAGTTGTTAAATTGAAAGAATAAATGTGCGGACAAATATTTTAGACTTATTTTGGTGTAGACAGCTCTCGTTTAATTATTTTACACCATTACAAGTTGTTAAATTGAGAGAATAAATGTGCAGACAAATATTTTAGACTTATTTTGATGTAGACAGCTCTCGTTTAATTATTTTACACCATTACAAGTTGTTAAATTGAGAGAATAAATGTATGGACTAATATTTGAGACTTATTTTAGTGTAAACAACTCGCGTTTGATTAATTCCCACAATTACAAGTTGTTAAATTGAGGGACTAAATGTGTGGACAAATATTTTAGACTTATTTTGGTGTAGACAGTTTTCGTTTAATTATTTTACACCATTACAAGTTGTTAAATTGAGAGAATAATTGTATGGACTAATATTTGAGACTTATTTTGGTGTAAACAACTCGCGTTTGATTAATTCCCACAATTACAATTTGTTAAATTGAGAGAATAAGTGTGCGGACAAATATTTTAGACTTATTTTGGTGTAGACAGCTCTCGTTTGATTAATTCCCACAATTACAAGTTGTTAAATTGAGAGAATAAATGTGCGGACAAATATTTTAGACTTATTTTGGTGTAGACAGCTCTCATTTAATTATTTACACCATTACAAGTTATTAAATTGCGAGAATAAATGTATGGACTAATATTTGAGACTTATTTTGGTGTAAACAACTCGCGTTTGATTAATTCCCACAATTACAAGTTCTTAAATTGACAGAATGAATGTATGGACAAATATTGACCATTATATTGGTGAGTAAATACCTGTTGTTTAATTAATTTCCACCTCTACAAGGTTGTTAAATTGAGAGAAATAAATGTGTCGACAAATATTTGATACTTATTTAGGTGTAAGAACTTCTGTTTGACCAACTTCCACCATTGCTGTTAAAATAATGAAATAAATATACTGGTATCATTGGATATTTGATTTAATTTAAGTGAAACTTTCTAACAAAATGTTAACTGCTGGCTTCGAACCCTCAATCAACAATTCCGCAGACACGGTATAAATTCCACAACACCACAGAAGATATTCGTCTGTTGCCTGAATTGTTTTCATAATATAGGGAACGCCATCGACACTTTAACAAAACCTACCTTGACCTTGGGTCTTGTCTCTTGTCACAATCTGGAAACTGTTGAACAAATTGCGCGTCGTCCAGTTTAAGACGTAAGTTATTTTATTATTTATTCATTCAGTTTTGTATGGTGGAGTTTTGTGAGGTTTATTATTTTTTCGCGACGTTCTTTGTTTAGGGTTTGAGAGATTTCAGTTTATTGGATTTACGTTTTTACGGTAGCTCTGAGCGGGACTCGAACCCACTGTCTTTTCAAGCTAATTTTGTTTTATTTTGATGGCACGCTTGTGTACCACGTCACGACGTTGGTCGTTAAGTGCTGTTCATTTTTCTAACTACTCCAGTGTTCGATTGAGTTGAACGGAAAAGCCCAAACGAGTGCTGGTTTCTGATTGCTTCGGTTCTGGTGAGTGTGTATCTAGTGTGATTCGAACCCATGTCGTTTGTATTGGGCGTTTTTTTTATTTCCCATGTTGGCTACGCCGTAATATGCAACCACTTCCCCATTTTATTGTGATTTTGAGAGTGTTTAATGATGTCTTCCTCACCCGTCACGCCATGACCCAGTTTCAACCACACGGCTATTTTACAACACAGTGCGTGACCCTCGGCGTCACCCGACTGACTATATGAGCGTTCTGTTCAACTGTTAAACTAGGATTTATTACCGTTATTATCATTATATTGTCACGTGATTTGTTTTACCTTATGTGTAATGTCTTAAGTATCTTTATTGTAATTTGTATATACCAATTCGTATATACCGAGGAAACGACCCAGATTGAAGGTCATGTATTTTGTGACGTCACAAATTCGTGTGTAGGTACGGTTTCTAGATCCGTGCCGTCATGGCTCTAGTTACCCCCTGTCCAGGTCCAGGATGTTGGTGGAGCTCAATGATGCTTGTGTTGGTGGTTGTGGGTGCAGGGCAGGGTACTGGCTGCTCATGTAATGAGATATTTGGGAGCCCCAGGCACTGGTGGGCTGTTGACTTGGCATTTGCTGGGTCGACTACTGTGATGGTAAAGGCTGCCACTGGTAACTCTGTGGCATTCTTATGGGGTACTGCCTGCTGGTGGAGCTTGGTAGGTACGACTGAAGTTGTAGTCAGATTGGAGCGACCTGTCGCTGCTGCTGTGGGAAGGTGGGCATCTTCTGAAACATCTCCTGGCGCTCTTCAGCCTGCCTCTGTCCCTCGTGTGGCACTGTCATGAGCTTGATCTTTGTGGCCCGTTTTATGTCCCCAGGAAACTGTGCCAGACCCTCATCTATAAGTCTGGCAAAGGGAGAGGGACCACCTTTTTTGCCAGACATAAACTCCATCAGACTTCGCTTCAAGTCGACACTCTATGGAGAGTCTTCGAGAGGGGGAGGCTCTGTAGACTGGGTCTCTGACCCAGAGTCTGACTGGATGATGACTGGTGTTGGTGGGGGTACTGCTGGCCCAGTAGCTGTGGCTGTTGCTGGTGTTCTCCTCCCTGTACCTCTACCACTTATGCTCAGCACGTTTCTGTGTTCCACAGTTTTGATGTGGTCTTTGAGAAAGGAGAACTTCTCCCACACCCACTTGTCCGTGGCAGACAGGTCCTTGACTGTCTCGGCACCCTCACCCGAATTCCCCACAGTCCTCTGGGTACGGTTGGATTTGTAAAAGGTTTTGAGGGCTGCTACCTCAACACCCATGTCAGCAGCTTTGTCCTCCCATATTTTTGTTCTGCAAGTCTTTATAATCTGTTATTTTCTTTGAATAGATGGAGGGATTGTCTTTTAGCCAGTCAATGACCTCTTCTTTTTGCGCATCTGTCAGTGTTGAATAGTAGTAGGGTTCGTTCATACGCTTTTTTGCGGGCGGCTGCTGCTGGCACTGGTGTGATGTCCGGGAGACCTTCCCCTGCAAGGTCAGGCTGTGGCTGTTCTGACTCTGGAACTAGCATGGCTTCATCTTCTGCCGGCAGTGGTGTTGGAGACCTTAGCCTTTCAACGACCTGGCCTCTGCCTGTCCGTCTCGGGCTCTTCTTTGATGCACCTCTACCTCTCTTGGGTCCCATCTTTGTGTTTTTCAGGTTCAGGATACTTCTTCGTTTGTAAACAATGGAATGAGTGGTTCTCAAGACGCATCACTATTTATAGGGATGGAAACAGAGCATAGATGTTGTAGGAGCGCGTGAAAGAGCATGGGAGAGCTTGCCAAGCGTAACAAAACCTAACAAAGCATTTTAATCCTTGATCAAAGTGCCTCAATTCATGGGAAAGCGTGAGGGTCCTTCATGAAAGCATTACAGAGCGTGTCCGATCTTGAAGAAAGCGTCTGCCCTTGTGTCAGATCTTCATGCCAGATCCTAGCAAATATTGGGACATCTTAACGAAGCATATCAAGTGGTGACAATCCATGAAGTCAGGGGGTTCCCGCTTTGAACCAAGCCCCATTAAAGGGGAACCGATACTATAAATAAGGGGCAAGATGGCCACCGTATAAGTATGCTAATCCGAACCAAGCCACTCACATCGTGGCGGGAGCTCCGTGAAATGTGCCATTTACGATGTTTGGAGATCAAGTTGTGATTCCAAATATATATCTACGGGAGCATGAATATGTACGCTAGCAATTACACTCATCTGGTTGGGCTTTTGATGCATAAATGTTGTTGTTTTCGATCGAAACGCACCGCGACAAGTAAAAATCATGAGTTTAAAATGGCGACTAATGTATGCAAAGTACCTGTCAATCACAGTTTGAGTAAAGGAAAATGTAAATCCCCTAGATGTTTATTCAATCTACAAAGTTTGTTGGTTTACAAACAACATTATCGTTATGTAGTTTGTCTATGATCTAACCATTGACATGTTTACTTGTAGTAACTGTGCCATCGGTGATACTGGGACAACAATGTCCATAACATTAGGTTACGAGCTCTCTGATATACATTGCAAGAACTGTAGAAGTAGAAATTACTTGCGTGGTTTTAATTTCGCGTCCAAAATCGCGCAATTAAAAACACATGAAAATGTCTTGTTGGAATGAAAACCACAATACCTAAGGTAAAGAAACACTCCTGGCCCACATCACCGAGAAGACGATCGGGAAAGCGATGTTTAAACCAAAGACCAGTCAGTAGAAAGAGAAGTTTGGGCCAGACTCATAACTCAACTATCTATATGCTACCTAGAATTACAATAAATTTGAATAAGTTATACATACATATAATATCGTTTCTTTTAATATAATATGTAACATAATGTGCAATAACAATAAAACAACACAATTGAAAATCCGAACGAAAATAAGATCTGATTTTTTATTTAATTCAATTTCATTTTAGTTGTTTTTACTTGCCAGGAAACAATAGGCCGAAAGAAATTCATAGACATCAGTACTGGCGTGTAAAAGATTTAGCGATGGTTTTTCAACTTATGTGCACAATCGATAAAAATTTACAAATGAATCAACAAGAAGTGTCCATTTGTTTTGACTAGCATAGCCAGTAGTCTGAATGTGAGTAGGAAGGTTCGTTCTCAGTTTTACTGTATACGAGATAAGTGCTGTAGACAAGTTGGCGGATTTTCTTCGTGACCGTTTAGTAACAATCTGGTTTTGTGTTCAATATCCGGTGGACTGCTGCCTTTATATTACTTGTAGGCCGTCATCAACTTGAATTAGTTTAGTTCCGCGTCATATTTGCCTGTCGATGTATATATTAAGGAGCGCGTGATGTTTCAAATCATGGCATATAGCTCTGAGTTTGACGCAAATGACTGAAAAGACTAACGAGTACTTGGTTTGAAATTCAATTGTTATGTTATATTTAAACAAGCAAATTGTAATCCGCTCAAGGGATGTTTATATCAGTTGTTGTTTTGTGGGATTTGGGGAAAGATATCCATGGGATTGAGCGGTTCCCCTTTAAGTAAAGCTTTGCCGAGCTTTGTTATGCTTTGTTAAGCTTTGATACGCTCACGGCACTTCAATAAATTTGTTACATAGCGCCCACAAATTTCAAACAGTTTAAAAATGTTTGGCGCTTTTGCTGAATGTCCCACTTTACTCCAACCTTTCTCACTATCTATTACGATCCTGACGCTTTAATAAGCTTTGGTGCCGCTTTGCACGCCGATTTAAAGCGCCATTGGTGTGAACAGGGCGTAAACACTATGTACTGGCGACATGCGCACTGTTCGGTAATCGGCAAGCACATGGAAGACAAATTGTGGGACCAAACAAACGACACATGATTTACGGTGATAAGACACATCACACCGCTGGCTAGAAAAGTTAAATAGTGTAACATGCACGTTGGTGTTGACTGCCTATTTACGGTGTAACGTTATTGCCATCTTGGAGTTGTAAGGCTTCAAAGCGAGTGGAACGGGAAGTACTTTTCACACGTTCTGCAACGCATGTTGTACGATCGATCAGCTGGTATTTTAACCACCAGAAATGAAATACTTTGTAACAGTTGTGGAAAGTAAACAAAAACGGCGTTGGTTTGTGGTATGAATGTAATTATTCTTGTATCATAATTTTCGAAGTCAGTATTACTGAAAATTATGGTTTATTTTTTTAAATGAAAGCCAAATGTTGGTGGTCCATATTGATCTTAATGTAGCGAGAAGGGAATTTTTTCTTTTTCTTTATTTTTCAATAATTGATAAAATGGTTACTTTGTACCTTGATTCATCAGGTACAGGACCTTGCCCTTGCTCAAAATAATAGAACTTATGGAATTAAAACAGTTTAGTATTGTAAAGCAAGCATATGTTAAACATGGAAACCACGAAAATCACTAATACTTGTTTCAGGCTGATCAGCTTGTACCGGGACATGGTAGCTCGGCCCCATAGACGTCCACGTGTTGAGACGAATAGATCGTCAAGCCACTGTTGTTTCAATCCATTCACACAGCTTTACAGGTTTTTTTCTCTAAATGTTCTTAATAAAACGATATTCATTGCTTGGAAACACTTTGATCCACTACACGCTTCAAAGTGATGAATGGAATTCAAAGTGATGGATATAGTCATAACAAATTATACTTGCTAATGACAAAAGAAGAACATAACATTGTGTGAAACGTACTTCGCGCTCTACTTGCTTTAAAGCTGTCGCTTATGCTAATGAGCATAGTTGCGGACAAAGCCTTACAACTTCAAGATGGCATTATTCATTCATTCTTTATCACGGCGTGCGTAGTGTACATTGATTTTGCTACTACTATTCATAGTATTCACCCAGTTTATTTTGATTACAATCAAGCTATTATTCTATTTCAACTTTACTACAACATGCCTTGTAAATCTTTAAGGGGACGTTCAAAGAAAGCTGCCCTTCACAGGACCAGCACCAACAACACTGTTTTGGTTTAAACAGTATAACACCAGTCACCAATGAGCCAGCGCAAGAGAGTGCCATACATAATTTTCATGCTAACCAGCCTTCACCGGGACAATTTGTGGAGAATAGAAGCACTGCGACAACAAACAACATAACGGCTCACATACAACAACAAACCCACGCTAACATCGCCGGCGATCAAACTGTTCTTATCAATTCACCGATGCAAAATAGTCTGCTAGCAACATGTGGGACACCTTCTGAACAACTCCCACATATTGAACTGGTATCACCTTCTATTCATCATGATATTCTGTCAGGTAAGGATGTCAATCTCGCCTGTCTTCTTATCCCAGGTTATAGTTTTACGGATGGCCAACGTCATGTAATTAGGCATTAACTTTAAAGCCCCTTTAGGACAGCTGAATAACTCGTGCATTGACTATTCAGGAATTTATTCTTGCATTCTTCGTTTATAAAAATGTCATGTGTGAGGTGTATCCCAACAGGCGGGTCGAACTGGACGCATACGAATGTGACATTGTTGACATATCTAGGCATTTTGGTGGTCTTGCATACTATGAATATTCTCAGCTAGGGCTGCTGCCTTGCTTCTAAATCATAGGTAGATTCGTCACGCCAGGAAACTATTTAGTACTGTTCTATTTTTGCTGGTCTCCGTGCTAATTCTTGCAATCTTTCTAATAGTGTGGCACACACAACAGAACTTTGTCCACAATTGGCATCATCGAGCAAGAATCATGGACATCCTTCGACTATCTCATCCCAGAATTCCTTGTCACATGACAGGAATGGGCGCAAACGCATCACACACCAAGGAGGTTGCAAACGAAATAACTGTAGTTTTCTACATGTCTGCCTCTCCGGTTTCGCTCCTGATCACAATAGCAGCCAAGGAAAATGCCAGTCGAAAGACCTCTAACATAAAGCTTGACTACCCACATGCACAGCATCCACTCCAATTCATATTGACATTCTCAGTAATGAGCTAACCTTTCATCCTGACTCCAATTTCGTGAGTTACCTAATTACAGGCTTAAAAGAGGGCTTTGATACAGGTATTAGGAACCTTCCAACCGATACATTAATCTGTCGCAATCTACTTTTTGCACGCAACCAGCCCAAAATTGTTTCTGAGCATATTGCTTCTGAGGTCAGTAAAGGTTTATTTAATTGGACCCTTCCCTGAGCCTCCATTTACAAATTACCATTGTAGTCTGATCAGTGTTGTAGAAAAAATTACTCCAACAAAAAACGACTTATCGTTGAGTTGTCATCTTTACATGACAGTATTGAAACACCCAGCATCAATGACCTGATCAATAAGGATGAATTCTCACTTACTTGCGTTAAAATTGATGATGCTGTGTCTGCTATTCAGTCGATGGGCAAAGGAGCATGGCTATGTAAAACAGATATCGTGGATGCCTTCAAATTGATTCCAATTCATCCATCATTGTGGCACCTCTATGGCATCTGCTGGGACAACCAATATTATTTCTTCACTCGTCTGGCTTTTGGTTCACGATCCAGTCCCAAAATCTTTGATCATCTGTCATCCGCAATCTGCTGGATAGCTCACAACTACGGTATCAGCACAATTTTCCACTTACTCAACGATTCTCTAACAGTTGATGCACCTTCATTTGATGCAGATCGAACTATGGCTATTTTAACTCTAATTTTCTGTTGCTTGGGGATACCAATTGCCCCACAAAAGACTGTTGGGCCGACTACAGTCCTTGAATACCTAGGAATTGAATTAGACACGGTTAAGATGCAAGCACATTTACCCCACGACAAGCTTTCACGAATTCATGAACTTTCTCCTTGGCCATCTCAATTTCGCATGTCATGTAGTGATACTTTCATTTCCCGTTTGATTGAACTTCAAGGCATCAAGAAATTACACCATCACATTTCAATTTCATCTGAGAGCAGGACAGACTTACATATGTGGCAATATTTCCTGTCTGGTTGGAATGGAGTCTCCATGTTTCTTGATGCCCATCCAACATCAGCTTGCGACATGCAACTGTATACAGACGCAAGTGGCATTGGTCACAGGGGCTACTTCCGTGGTTGGTTCTAAGAACGTTGGTCTCCTAGTCTTAAACCCGAAACTGACCCAAGTTTGTCAATTGCCTTCCAGGAACTTTATCCTATTGCGGTTGTCAAACTTTGGAGCCACCTCTGGGTTCAAAAACGTATTTTGTTTTACTGCGACAATTTGGCCACTGTGAATATCATAAACAAGGGACACTCCAAATCACCTGCTATTATGAAACTCATGCTGCGACTTGTCATCACAGCAGCCTCGTCTAATTTTATGTTCCAGGCAAAAACATATACCAGGAAAAATTCACCATATTGCTGATGCCATATCTCGATTCCAGGTCAGGCGGTTCAGGGAGGCATCCCAATAGCAGAACCAACACAGTGCCAAATTCCCTCCGTGGTGATGTTCAGTTAACCAGGCAGTGATGGCATGCCACCAAGCATCACTGGGAAAACGAACAGTAGGATCCTATTCAACTGGCGTCCGTGCTTGGTTACATTTTACAGCAATGTTTAGAATACAAGGTCAGCCTGCCATTTATCCACCCATATCAGAGGATTCCTTGGTTTATTTTGTGGTGCACAGTGCTACTTATTTTCATCTCAAGTACTCAACTATCAAAGTCTACCTAGCAGGGATTACATATTAGGAGGTCTTCCAAACCCACTAATGACTGGTAATGGACAAACCCACTCAACCATGTGCTACAAGGTATCACCACCTACAAAGTTCTAGTACAAGACCACGTTTGCCAATAACCTTTGACATTCTGAAAGGCTTATGCAAATTGCTCCGCAAGGGTGTCTTCTGGCCACACTTTGATTTCATGATGGAAGCTGCTTTTTTATTTGCTTTTTTGGGTTTTCTTTGTTGTAGTGAATTGGAGCTGCAACTACTGCTGCTAGTGTCCACCTTCCAGATCACCTCATACAGACTCTTGGTTGTTGGTCTAGCGATTGCTATTGTATTTACATTCAAACACCTGCGAAACTTTTACATTATGCATTTACAGCACTTACAACAATGTAAGTTTATACAGTCCACTACTCCACTGCGAGTTTAAAACAGTCATTTCTTTTTGCTCATTATTGTATTGTCTACTAACATGTACCCTTCACATTTGACCACGTAGGCAAGAATACCTGCATGTTCTCTTACGCCATTCTGGGTCATCAGTGAGTCCACCTGGGCTGCACTGCTGCCTGTCACCCAGGACCCCCTTCCTCCAGGTCGAACACAGCATGTCGTGTTCCTCTGGTGGAATTCCTACCTTCTGCATGTTCACCTCTTTCCACCTGGTTCTCGCGGATGCACCTTTGCCTACCAGGAACTCTCCCCCAGGCCGAACATCACTTCATGTTCCTCTGGGCCAGAATCCTTCAACCCGGCATGCCACCTTTTCCACCTGAGCCGGGCAGTCCATCATGTCCCCCCCAGGAGCCTACTCCCCCCAGCCTGTACACCTGCGTGTCTCCTGGGTCACGAGTTCCCCTCCCACTTACTAACTCTCCTTCCATGAGGGTCACTTCGGTCATGTTCTGTCTTCACATGTCCTCTACTTGGGAAAAGGACTCCATCCTGCCCCCCATTACAGGGTTCGACGGCCATCTGCATGGCCACCTCCCTACATTTTGGCCGTGGCAGTGTGTCCTTGACCCCAACCTTGACAGTGACCTGATCGAAGGGGCCCCTTGCCCAATTTTTTATTTTAGGTACTTTATTGTTTATATTTACAAGCCTTATGTTGACTTGTTTCAATTTAGTAGTTGTTTAGTAGATTAACTTTACAGAGTGGTTTATTTTAGATGTATTTGTATTTATTATTTGTTTTTTCCTTTATTTTATCTCAATTATTGCTTGTTTTTTATCCCTTATCTTGGTTGTGATGTGCATTTACAAAGTGAAATTTGTGTTGTCACAATTATGTTTTGTAAATGCACTCATTTTGCTTCCCACATTTTTGACCATTCAATCAGAACTCCTCTTTTACTTCCACCAATCATGCCTTGCCCCTACCCTATCTTTTTTATCTTGCACACGCCACTTAGCGTCGCTTCATTGTTTTATCCCCTTTGTCTTTATTATTCATTCATTCTTTGTCACGCTGTGCGTAGTGTACATTGATTTCGCAATCCCACCCCATCCCCACATTCCCTCCTTGGTCTCTTCTGTCAGACTAACAGTGGGGAAAAGGACTCCATCTTGCCCCCCATTACAGGGTTTGACGGCCATCTGCATGGCCACCTCCCTGCATTTCGGCCGTGGCAGTGTGTCCTTGACCCCAACCTTGACAGTGACCTGATCAAAGGGGCCCCTTGCCCAATTTTTGTTTACGTACTTTATTGTTTATATTTACAAGCCTTATTTTGACTTGTTTTCAATTTTGTAGTTGTTTAGTAGATTGATTTTACAGAGTGGTTTTATTTTACATGTATGTTTTTTTCTTTATTTTCGTTTTTTATCCCTTATCTTGGTTGTGATGTGCATTTACAAAGTTTTGGTTAGTAGAGTAGACATTTATGATAAACAAATACATTGTAGCAAACATAACGCCCAACCGTCCACTGCACATGATATAAATAGGTGACGTTAAATGTATCCGCGACGCACATTTGTGTTAGGTTAGTTTATAGGTGGCATAGCTCTTCTGTGTCGATAACAATCCTAACGTCTGAAAATAACAAATTTGATGACACCAACTAAAAAACGACTAAACGTTGACACAAAAAGAGCAACGGACCCATAGCTAAATGAAACTGTTACCCTCGTTAAAACACGGTATATCTCGGTATATAGGGCAGTTTTGTACTGTTTCTGAGCTAAACGAACATATATCCCGTTGCACTGAAGAATGATCTAGTGTCAGGTAGTGTAATTTTCTCAATGGCAGAATATATAGAATATGGAAAATTTTCGAAGCTGATTAAAGACAATGGTGGTCGCTCTAAACACTTATTTATTTTGTTAAAATTTCCAGATTATTTCACACACACAAATGCTTTCAACAACAATGATGACTGTACACGCTCAACGCGTGTTCAGAGAAACTTTCACTTCTTGAACTCAAATGGGTGCCAGACTGGGTTGCCAGACCGGGGTGCCTGGCAGCTCCAGCTTATTACAGGATTTAGTTATCGGTATATTTCGAAAATTGTCGAACCGTTACCATCCAAATCTTGTTTTTTATCTGTAACAGATCACTGCAACATGCATGATGACGTCATTGCTGACGTCAGAAGCCCGTCGATCTTGTGAAGCAGATGTCATTTGAAAGCTAGTAGTCCAGTCAATCTAATTTGATTTTTAGGTCAACCCGGACAAAATTGCAACAGAAAGTTTCTTTGCACATTTAACAACAATAGACATCTATAAACAAGATATCAAAATCGGACAAAGGCAAAGTTGATTTTTTCAGGTATTGATATTGCCCATATACATGTACTGGAAATATTAAGCCATTTTATTGATGCAGTAAGGCGTACATATACAAATGCATATGGGATAATGGTCAATATATCTACATATCTATCACACTTACCACACTTATCATATTTAGTCAGCTAAACATTGTTTTTTGCGCACGGTGGAGCAAATAGCGCCCTCTATATGCACGTACAGCGCCACCGAGTAGTGATATTTTCAGAAATACATAGGGTCTGCTATTAGTCTTATTTCATTGGCATTTTATCAGTATAAATTTATTTAGATCCATAATTCGTCAAATCAACATGATACTTTGCTGCAGTCGGTCTCCATAACTTGCACCTCCCACAAATTATACATCTACATAAAAACATACAAATGAATCGTGTTTATCAAAGTATATGTGATTGTATGATACAATGGTGATACAATGATAATATATATGAAGGACACAGTTACAGGTACGTGGTATGTGGCAATGATCACATAATGAAGGGGCTCATATCAAGGTTTGATGTGGTAATACCAAAAGAGTGATTGTCTAGACTTGTGAGGTATCGATTATATCAGTTTGTGGTAGAATGAGACAGTTACAAACTTACCATGATCAGACTTGTTTTTTGTCATACCTTCATTCCGTTTAGGATTGATATAAAAAATAGGTTGGTTGGTTGGTTGGTTGGCCAATCATCAAATCAAGTCAGTATAATTCTAAGTTTATAATATTATAGGTGATCATCATCAAGATACAGACAGGGTGAATTTCTACAGCTTAGATCTCTACATTCATCACACATGGGGAGCATTCTAGTCCATGTTTTATACATGTCTGCTTTTTAGTAATTTGTCGGGTGCAGGAGGCTTGTCAGTTTGGATAACAAGCAATTTTCCCTTTTTCACTTTCCAGCCCCATTCTTCTGGATTAACATGAGTTTGCCCTTTCCACATCAGAGCCTGGTTGTATACCCGTTAACTATGGTAACCTACAGCTGCAGATGTTGGTGGAATATTCTCAGGCCCTACACATGTAACGCTTGTAGCAACTTTCTGAAAGAATTTTCCCATTCTGAGTGAATCAAATGTTTCATCAGACTTGCCACCATATAAAGGAACCAAAGCTTTTCTATTGACCCCACAATGTCGTTTTTTGAAGCATCATCTTGGTCAAACACTGAAGCATGACACTAAAAGGTGCTTGTTGGTTTGGATTTTTTTCAAGGACAGACCCTTTCCTAAGCAATATATCGTGGATGTGGTGTCACAGCCCAAGACAGCATGTATAAATAATAGATGTTTGCAAACAAGTGGTCCTAGTTTGTCTTTGGTATGTTTTGTGTCCCACACTTTGACTTTGTTTTTTGTATTTCGCCGTGCCTGTGGTTTTAAATACAGTTTGTGACTATTTAAGTTGGCATGGTGGATCAACAACACTAACAAGTCCGTGTTCTCACCTACAACTACCAATGGTGCAATGACAGCAGAGTCTACAGCAGTCATCACAATAAGGACATCTGCATCTTCTTCAGCATGTCAAACCTTGATTTCCGTCACTTCCAGTTCAGTTCCTAGAATATTAATGAACCGCTGCTTATTTGCTGCATTTGCAAGGAACTGTTGTTTCTTCATATTGATAACCACGCAGAATCAAAGTTAACACTCGTAGACATTTTCCCTATTGAACGCCTAAGATGAGTTGTGTCTTTTGTTGATGGTCTATCTGGATAGCCATCAAAAACAACTGCAGATGCCCTTATATGTTAGTCCTCGGAATTCTCTGTAAAAGTGAACCTCCATCAATAACATACTTGACCTCAATGGACATATGTCACTAATAATGGGACCAACACATTTCCAGACTGCTTAGGCTAAAGCTGGCATGTTTGCTTCCCGCATCAGTCCATCAGAGGCAAACCACCTGTTTTTACCCTCCTCATCAACACTTGTTCAATTGCAAGATCAGTCGATATACCTGCCCAGTACCTGTCTGTTCGCCTAATCATATGGTACCCATTCAGGAATGATCGAAATACATCAGCATTACTTTCTGGTAGTTTAACATAATAGTGTTAGAATGTAGCAAAGTATGGAAGCATGCCTGAAAGAGCTTTTAGATGGAGAGACCAGTTACCAGTTCTTTCAGCTTTAATCAACTGCTGGAGTATTTCAATCATCTCTATGTACTGTAACCATAACTTGGATGTTCTAAGGGAAGCGAGTGTTTCCTTGAATTGGATGATTTTTTCCTGTATTAGAGTGAGTACTTCTACTGAACAAACCGATTCTATCTCTGTCTCGTGTGCAAGCAGCCTCTCTAGGATGGTCCCTGCTTCTTTTCAACTCATTTGCTGTTTCTTCTGTTTGTGACTGATTTGCATTACTGGAATCGCCATGTTCGGGTTCGGGTGTTAATACATTAGCACTGGTATCTTCTTGATTGTCTGATTCTTTTCTTGGTAATGAAAGGTCATACGTCATTGACATAAGCAATGCATATAATGCTGCTTCCACTAAAATGTGACCCCTAATAGCCCTGGAAATAGCCTTGCCTCTCAACATGTGCCCAACAGCATATATTGTCTCCAATATTTCCTTAAGTCCAGATCCACTCATAAAATGTACAATACAAAACTCATTTGCACATGCAGACCACCCAGTCTGAGAACAATATTTCTCACACTGCTACTTGTGGGCTCATTCTGTTGGATTTCCAGTGATTTCCACCACAAAGGCTGGTCGAACGTGGGCACTGGTGTTACACATCATACTTCTTGGCTTGTTCATTGATGAAGCACATAGTTGAGAAGATACATGATTCATCAGTTGACCTTAACATCAGGGCTTTTCAAACAAACATGAGTAAAACTTTCAGGGTGGATGGAAGGTACTCAATGGCTTTCTCGGTGGATTGTATTTCTGTTTGGGTATAAATGACTAGTTGTGCTGGACGATTTTATATTATTTTTAATAAGTTGTGCAGCCGTTTTAATGAGCCGATTTTTTTTTTCGGATTCAGGGTCTCCATTCTTTGCATGATAGTGGAAATCATGTAAAATTGCTGCTGCTGAGAAGTCTGGCTTGTACCTGTTGCACCCACTCATCTTCGTGGATCTTGAGTTTTTGTCTACATTTTTCAAAAATCTTGTCCTTGATGTAGAGAAATGTTGCATTGAATACTTTATTTCTATCTGGGTGTTTTGTATCCTCTGTTGCTTCCACAGTATAAACAGTGGTGTTTCCAATTAAAGCCGCACAAAAGCCTTCAAATCTTGGTAAAAGTTCTCAGTAAAAGTCACATTGACTTTACAAACTGAGCAATTTATTATGATTGACAGTCATGCAAGGACTTGCAAATGACTTGTTTTAACTATATTAAAATATGATTACTCTAAACAGAGCAATTAATATAGAAAGAAAAAATAGAAGTAATCATATATAGCAAAGTGTTTATATAAGTCTTACCATAACAATCTTCCTTGTGTAACAGAATTTAGCTATATTTTGGGAATATCAGGGTGTTTAAAAAAACTGGAAATTACAAACAGTTCAAACAGTGCTTAGTTTCCTAGATGCTGGTGCTTAGAAATAAAGGAAAGATATTTTGTTATACCAATAGGCATCTGGTAAAACAAAAGATTGGTTGACTACTTGACAGGATTAAAATAATTGTAAAAAAATGCTGACATCAGTAAATTTCTGTTCTATAACTGGCGGATAATTTCTTCAGTTTATCTAAATAAAAAGTGTATAGAAATCACTAGCAATATCTATATGAAATAATGTGTAGGCTGTAAGTAATATTAATTACAAAATATAAATGTAAGAAAAATCTAAATAGTACGAAAAACACTACCCCCTACTTCTACCCGTGTAAAAAAAAATTGCAACATGTTATCAGTTCTTGGGTTTTTTTTTTGGTAAATGTAAAAAAAATTCCATATCTTTCGATACCAAACTTTTTAATGTACTATTTACTTCCCGGTTCGGCCTGTTTCAGGGCTAAATCCACTGGACTATCTATACCTCTAAAATGGTTTGTCTCATCAACTTCCGCCTTTTCGTTCCCTGATGGTTTTTAAAATGTAGCCAGTTTGTTGTTAAAGTTATACCAGGTGTCTGGCAGGACAAATATACAATTAATCAAGCAAACCGATCGTTCCAAACTAATTTCACGCAATTATGCGGTTCGTTGTAGTATGACCTAGGTCCATGGTGTTCAGTAATTGTGGTTGGCGTGGTTATGCAGATAACAACAAGCTTGATATGAGCATTACACAGTGGGTTGTTATGGCACATTGTTTTGTTTGTAAACGGGAAATGATTGGGATTGATCTTTGTGCATATATACAGGACTGGTGTGCATCTCCAGCTACACCGCGAACATGCCAGGACTGATAACATTCTAACTGTACACATGCATCATATATATATATATATATATATATATATATATATATATATATATATATATATATATATATATATATATATATATATATATATATCAGTAATTTTAATGAAAAAAAAGTACATTTATCTTAGTAATAGTGACACCTGTTGTTTAGTGTGATGAACCCCCACGGTTGGGTACAGGAGCATAGAAGTTTTTAATTAAAATTGTTTTCCATAAGAAAAATGAAACCATCATACATGGCCTTATAAACAGCCTTTTACTTCATAGTGGGGTGGGTGGAGTAAAGCTGTGATTATTTTTATTACTTTCTGACCATCTAGTTTGCCATTTACCATGTCCATATAAACTAAAGCTCCAGCCAATATCAGATTTGACTACTTGTTTCAAGCTATGGCACTTGGAAATGAGTGTTGTGACATGTGGCAAATGTCCAACTGTCTTGGTTAATAAGATTGGCTATATTTCAACTAGAAACAGGTAAACCAGTATACCTGTATGTACGAAGCCAGTGATCGTTATTCAAGCCAAAGAAACTGCATCTATTTATATAAATACACATGGACAGAGAATATTTTCTTGGAGCACTAAATGTGACAATTGCCCTACTGTCTGTGATAAATATACCACACCAGCTACATAGTGCCCGACGAGGAGTTGGGTAGGTAGTGAAGAAAAACATTGACTGAAGCCTGGCAGAGGACTGAATTGTTGTCAACAGCAACAAACATACTGGGAAAGTCAAAGACAGTGAAAAAACAAACAAACAAAAAACACACAGGCATATAAATACTAACTTTCTAGGATCTTTATTGACTCCAAGTAATCCAGAGTAGAACGAGATGAATCAACGCTATACTCCGCCATCTTTATTTTAATATTAGATGCAACCATTATTCTGTAGGGGACAACGGGTCATAACTTGAGGGGAGTTAACACCCATGATTTTTAAAATGCCTTGATCAATAAGAGTCTAAGTTACAGGGAACATTATTTTCATTTTTCAGTGGACCAATAAATGCATTTGACAGGAAAATAGAAAAACTCTACCACAACAGCAATTAGAACAGCTTGCTGCATTATAAGTATCACTTCCCTGTCAAATTAGTGGTTCATGCTTATTTGAATCTGAACATAACAGGCCAATTCTATCACACCTTGCTAGGCTTGAACTTCCATCCAATCAGAGCATTCCAAATGAACATGATTCTCCACAAAACTAGAGGGCGCTCTGACCAAAAAATTGCCATGATCTAAATAAAAAGAACTGAATGTCCACAGTTTTATGTCTGTAGGTGTACCTTACCTGCATGCAAAATAAAGTCCAAGATTGGTCGGTTATGTACGTACTTATCCAAAATGAATTCATACCCATTTTAACACGTAGCCAGGGTGGTGAAATTAAACGGTACCCACCGAAAAATACACAGGGTCAGAACCCTGACCAACATATTGAAATAAAGTCCAAGATTGGTCGGTTATGTACGTACTTATCCAGAGTGAATTCATAACCATTTTAACACGTAGCCAGGGTAATGAAATTAAACGGTACCCACCGAAAAATACACAGGGTCAGAACCCTGACCAACATATTGAAATAAAGTCCAAGATTGGTCGGTTATGTACGTACTTATCCAAAATGAATTCATAACCATTTTAACACGTAGCCAGGGTAATGAAATTAAACGGTACCCACCGAAAAATACACAGGGTCAGAACCCTGACCAACACATTGAAATATAAAGTCCAAGATTGGTCGGTTATGTACGTACTTATCCAAAATGAATTCATAACCATTTTAACACGTAGCCAGGGTAATGAAATTAAACGGTACCCACCGAAAAATACACAGGGTCAGAACCCTGACCAACATATTGAAATAAAGTCCAAGATTGGTCGGTTATGTACGTACTTATCCAAAATGAATTCATAACCATTTTAACACGTAGCCAGGGTAATGAAATTAAACGGTACCCACCGAAAAATACACAGGGTCAGAACCCTGACCAACACATTGAAATAAAGTCCAAGATTGGTCGGTTATGTACGTACTTATCCAGAGTGAATTCATAACCATTTTAACACGTAGCCAGGGTAATGAAATTAAACGGTACCCACCGAAAAATACACAGGGTCAGAACCCTGACCAACATATTGAAATAAAGTCCAAGATTGGTCGGTTATGTACGTACTTATCCAAAATGAATTCATAACCATTTTAACACGTAGCCAGGGTAATGAACCAATGCATTGCCTGATATTAAATGTTAACTAACGTTTTAGTACATATGTATAAGCATTCAGTAATTTTAATGAAAAAAAAGTACATTTATCTTAGTAATAGTGACACCTGTTGTTTAGTGTGATGAACCCCCACGGTTGGGTACAGGAGCATAGAAGTTTTTAATTAAAATTGTTTTCCATAAGAAAAATGAAACCATCATACATGGCCTTATAAACAGCCTTTTACTTCATAGTGGGGTGGGTGGAGTAAAGCTGTGATTATTTTTATTACTTTCTGACCATCTAGTTTGCCATTTACCATGTCCATATAAACTAAAGCTCCAGCCAATATCAGATTTGACTACTTGTTTCAAGCTATGGCACTTGGAAATGAGTGTTGTGACATGTGGCAAATGTCCAACTGTCTTGGTTAATAAGATTGGCTATATTTCAACTAGAAACAGGTAAACCAGTATACCTGTATGTACGAAGCCAGTGATCGTTATTCAAGCCAAAGAAACTGCATCTATTTATATAAATACACATGGACAGAGAATATTTTCTTGGAGCACTAAATGTGACAATTGCCCTACTGTCTGTGATAAATATACCACACCAGCTACATAGTGCCCGACGAGGAGTTGGGTAGGTAGTGAAGAAAAACATTGACTGAAGCCTGGCAGAGGACTGAATTGTTGTCAACAGCAACAAACATACTGGGAAAGTCAAAGACAGTGAAAAAACAAACAAACAAAAAACACACAGGCATATAAATACTAACTTTCTAGGATCTTTATTGACTCCAAGTAATCCAGAGTAGAACGAGATGAATCAACGCTATACTCCGCCATCTTTATTTTAATATTAGATGCAACCATTATTCTGTAGGGGACAACGGGTCATAACTTGAGGGGAGTTAACACCCATGATTTTTAAAATGCCTTGATCAATAAGAGTCTAAGTTACAGGGAACATTATTTTCATTTTTCAGTGGACCAATAAATGCATTTGACAGGAAAATAGAAAAACTCTACCACAACAGCAATTAGAACAGCTTGCTGCATTATAAGTATCACTTCCCTGTCAAATTAGTGGTTCATGCTTATTTGAATCTGAACATAACAGGCCAATTCTATCACACCTTGCTAGGCTTGAACTTCCATCCAATCAGAGCATTCCAAATGAACATGATTCTCCACAAAACTAGAGGGCGCTCTGACCAAAAAATTGCCATGATCTAAATAAAAAGAACTGAATGTCCACAGTTATGTCTGTAGGTGTACCTTACCTGCATGCAAAATAAAGTCCAAGATTGGTCGGTTATGTACGTACTTATCCAAAATGAATTCATACCCATTTTAACACGTAGCCAGGGTGGTGAAATTAAACGGTACCCACCGAAAAATACACAGGGTCAGAACCCTGACCAACATATTGAAATAAAGTCCAAGATTGGTCGGTTATGTACGTACTTATCCAGAGTGAATTCATAACCATTTTAACACGTAGCCAGGGTAATGAAATTAAACGGTACCCACCGAAAAATACACAGGGTCAGAACCCTGACCAACATATTGAAATAAAGTCCAAGATTGGTCGGTTATGTACGTACTTATCCAAAATGAATTCATAACCATTTTAACACGTAGCCAGGGTAATGAACCAATGCATTGCCTGATATTAAATGTTAACTAACGTTTTAGTACATATGTATAAGCATTCAGTAATTTTAATGAAAAAAAAGTACATTTATCTTAGTAATAGTGACACCTGTTGTTTAGTGTGATGAACCCCCACGGTTGGGTACAGGAGCATAGAAGTTTTTAATTAAAATTGTTTTCCATAAGAAAAATGAAACCATCATACATGGCCTTATAAACAGCCTTTTACTTCATAGTGGGGTGGGTGGAGTAAAGCTGTGATTATTTTTATTACTTTCTGACCATCTAGTTTGCCATTTACCATGTCCATATAAACTAAAGCTCCAGCCAATATCAGATTTGACTACTTGTTTCAAGCTATGGCACTTGGAAATGAGTGTTGTGACATGTGGCAAATGTCCAACTGTCTTGGTTAATAAGATTGGCTATATTTCAACTAGAAACAGGTAAACCAGTATACCTGTATGTACGAAGCCAGTGATCGTTATTCAAGCCAAAGAAACTGCATCTATTTATATAAATACACATGGACAGAGAATATTTTCTTGGAGCACTAAATGTGACAATTGCCCTACTGTCTGTGATAAATATACCACACCAGCTACATAGTGCCCGACGAGGAGTTGGGTAGGTAGTGAAGAAAAACATTGACTGAAGCCTGGCAGAGGACTGAATTGTTGTCAACAGCAACAAACATACTGGGAAAGTCAAAGACAGTGAAAAAACAAACAAACAAAAAACACACAGGCATATAAATACTAACTTTCTAGGATCTTTATTGACTCCAAGTAATCCAGAGTAGAACGAGATGAATCAACGCTATACTCCGCCATCTTTATTTTAATATTAGATGCAACCATTATTCTGTAGGGGACAACGGGTCATAACTTGAGGGGAGTTAACACCCATGATTTTTAAAATGCCTTGATCAATAAGAGTCTAAGTTACAGGGAACATTATTTTCATTTTTCAGTGGACCAATAAATGCATTTGACAGGAAAATAGAAAAACTCTACCACAACAGCAATTAGAACAGCTTGCTGCATTATAAGTATCACTTCCCTGTCAAATTAGTGGTTCATGCTTATTTGAATCTGAACATAACAGGCCAATTCTATCACACCTTGCTAGGCTTGAACTTCCATCCAATCAGAGCATTCCAAATGAACATGATTCTCCACAAAACTAGAGGGCGCTCTGACCAAAAAATTGCCATGATCTAAATAAAAAGAACTGAATGTCCACAGTTATGTCTGTAGGTGTACCTTACCTGCATGCAAAATAAAGTCCAAGATTGGTCGGTTATGTACGTACTTATCCAAAATGAATTCATACCCATTTTAACACGTAGCCAGGGTGGTGAAATTAAACGGTACCCACCGAAAAATACACAGGGTCAGAACCCTGACCAACATATTGAAATAAAGTCCAAGATTGGTCGGTTATGTACGTACTTATCCAAAATGAATTCATAACCATTTTAACACGTAGCCAGGGTAATGAAATTAAACGGTACCCACCGAAAAATACACAGGGTCAGAACCCTGACCAACACATTGAAATAAAGTCCAAGATTGGTCGGTTATGTACGTACTTATCCAGAGTGAATTCATAACCATTTTAACACGTAGCCAGGGTAATGAAATTAAACGGTACCCACCGAAAAATACACAGGGTCAGAACCCTGACCAACATATTGAAATAAAGTCCAAGATTGGTCGGTTATGTACGTACTTATCCAAAATGAATTCATAACCATTTTAACACGTAGCCAGGGTAATGAACCAATGCATTGCCTGATATTAAATGTTAACTAACGTTTTAGTACATATGTATAAGCATTCAGTAATTTTAATGAAAAAAAAGTACATTTATCTTAGTAATAGTGACACCTGTTGTTTAGTGTGATGAACCCCCACGGTTGGGTACAGGAGCATAGAAGTTTTTAATTAAAATTGTTTTCCATAAGAAAAATGAAACCATCATACATGGCCTTATAAACAGCCTTTTACTTCATAGTGGGGTGGGTGGAGTAAAGCTGTGATTATTTTTATTACTTTCTGACCATCTAGTTTGCCATTTACCATGTCCATATAAACTAAAGCTCCAGCCAATATCAGATTTGACTACTTGTTTCAAGCTATGGCACTTGGAAATGAGTGTTGTGACATGTGGCAAATGTCCAACTGTCTTGGTTAATAAGATTGGCTATATTTCAACTAGAAACAGGTAAACCAGTATACCTGTATGTACGAAGCCAGTGATCGTTATTCAAGCCAAAGAAACTGCATCTATTTATATAAATACACATGGACAGAGAATATTTTCTTGGAGCACTAAATGTGACAATTGCCCTACTGTCTGTGATAAATATACCACACCAGCTACATAGTGCCCGACGAGGAGTTGGGTAGGTAGTGAAGAAAAACATTGACTGAAGCCTGGCAGAGGACTGAATTGTTGTCAACAGCAACAAACATACTGGGAAAGTCAAAGACAGTGAAAAAACAAACAAACAAAAAACACACAGGCATATAAATACTAACTTTCTAGGATCTTTATTGACTCCAAGTAATCCAGAGTAGAACGAGATGAATCAACGCTATACTCCGCCATCTTTATTTTAATATTAGATGCAACCATTATTCTGTAGGGGACAACGGGTCATAACTTGAGGGGAGTTAACACCCATGATTTTTAAAATGCCTTGATCAATAAGAGTCTAAGTTACAGGGAACATTATTTTCATTTTTCAGTGGACCAATAAATGCATTTGACAGGAAAATAGAAAAACTCTACCACAACAGCAATTAGAACAGCTTGCTGCATTATAAGTATCACTTCCCTGTCAAATTAGTGGTTCATGCTTATTTGAATCTGAACATAACAGGCCAATTCTATCACACCTTGCTAGGCTTGAACTTCCATCCAATCAGAGCATTCCAAATGAACATGATTCTCCACAAAACTAGAGGGCGCTCTGACCAAAAAATTGCCATGATCTAAATAAAAAGAACTGAATGTCCACAGTTATGTCTGTAGGTGTACCTTACCTGCATGCAAAATAAAGTCCAAGATTGGTCGGTTATGTACGTACTTATCCAAAATGAATTCATACCCATTTTAACACGTAGCCAGGGTGGTGAAATTAAACGGTACCCACCGAAAAATACACAGGGTCAGAACCCTGACCAACATATTGAAATAAAGTCCAAGATTGGTCGGTTATGTACGTACTTATCCAGAGTGAATTCATAACCATTTTAACACGTAGCCAGGGTAATGAAATTAAACGGTACCCACCGAAAAATACACAGGGTCAGAACCCTGACCAACATATTGAAATAAAGTCCAAGATTGGTCGGTTATGTACGTACTTATCCAAAATGAATTCATAACCATTTTAACACGTAGCCAGGGTAATGAAATTAAACGGTACCCACCGAAAAATACACAGGGTCAGAACCCTGACCAACACATTGAAATATAAAGTCCAAGATTGGTCGGTTATGTACGTACTTATCCAAAATGAATTCATAACCATTTTAACACGTAGCCAGGGTAATGAAATTAAACGGTACCCACCGAAAAATACACAGGGTCAGAACCCTGACCAACATATTGAAATAAAGTCCAAGATTGGTCGGTTATGTACGTACTTATCCAAAATGAATTCATAACCATTTTAACACGTAGCCAGGGTAATGAAATTAAACGGTACCCACCGAAAAATACACAGGGTCAGAACCCTGACCAACACATTGAAATAAAGTCCAAGATTGGTCGGTTATGTACGTACTTATCCAGAGTGAATTCATAACCATTTTAACACGTAGCCAGGGTAATGAAATTAAACGGTACCCACCGAAAAATACACAGGGTCAGAACCCTGACCAACATATTGAAATAAAGTCCAAGATTGGTCGGTTATGTACGTACTTATCCAAAATGAATTCATAACCATTTTAACACGTAGCCAGGGTAATGAACCAATGCATTGCCTGATATTAAATGTTAACTAACGTTTTAGTACATATGTATAAGCATTCAGTAATTTTAATGAAAAAAAAGTACATTTATCTTAGTAATAGTGACACCTGTTGTTTAGTGTGATGAACCCCCACGGTTGGGTACAGGAGCATAGAAGTTTTTAATTAAAATTGTTTTCCATAAGAAAAATGAAACCATCATACATGGCCTTATAAACAGCCTTTTACTTCATAGTGGGGTGGGTGGAGTAAAGCTGTGATTATTTTTATTACTTTCTGACCATCTAGTTTGCCATTTACCATGTCCATATAAACTAAAGCTCCAGCCAATATCAGATTTGACTACTTGTTTCAAGCTATGGCACTTGGAAATGAGTGTTGTGACATGTGGCAAATGTCCAACTGTCTTGGTTAATAAGATTGGCTATATTTCAACTAGAAACAGGTAAACCAGTATACCTGTATGTACGAAGCCAGTGATCGTTATTCAAGCCAAAGAAACTGCATCTATTTATATAAATACACATGGACAGAGAATATTTTCTTGGAGCACTAAATGTGACAATTGCCCTACTGTCTGTGATAAATATACCACACCAGCTACATAGTGCCCGACGAGGAGTTGGGTAGGTAGTGAAGAAAAACATTGACTGAAGCCTGGCAGAGGACTGAATTGTTGTCAACAGCAACAAACATACTGGGAAAGTCAAAGACAGTGAAAAAACAAACAAACAAAAAACACACAGGCATATAAATACTAACTTTCTAGGATCTTTATTGACTCCAAGTAATCCAGAGTAGAACGAGATGAATCAACGCTATACTCCGCCATCTTTATTTTAATATTAGATGCAACCATTATTCTGTAGGGGACAACGGGTCATAACTTGAGGGGAGTTAACACCCATGATTTTTAAAATGCCTTGATCAATAAGAGTCTAAGTTACAGGGAACATTATTTTCATTTTTCAGTGGACCAATAAATGCATTTGACAGGAAAATAGAAAAACTCTACCACAACAGCAATTAGAACAGCTTGCTGCATTATAAGTATCACTTCCCTGTCAAATTAGTGGTTCATGCTTATTTGAATCTGAACATAACAGGCCAATTCTATCACACCTTGCTAGGCTTGAACTTCCATCCAATCAGAGCATTCCAAATGAACATGATTCTCCACAAAACTAGAGGGCGCTCTGACCAAAAAATTGCCATGATCTAAATAAAAAGAACTGAATGTCCACAGTTATGTCTGTAGGTGTACCTTACCTGCATGCAAAATAAAGTCCAAGATTGGTCGGTTATGTACGTACTTATCCAAAATGAATTCATACCCATTTTAACACGTAGCCAGGGTGGTGAAATTAAACGGTACCCACCGAAAAATACACAGGGTCAGAACCCTGACCAACATATTGAAATAAAGTCCAAGATTGGTCGGTTATGTACGTACTTATCCAGAGTGAATTCATAACCATTTTAACACGTAGCCAGGGTAATGAAATTAAACGGTACCCACCGAAAAATACACAGGGTCAGAACCCTGACCAACATATTGAAATAAAGTCCAAGATTGGTCGGTTATGTACGTACTTATCCAAAATGAATTCATAACCATTTTAACACGTAGCCAGGGTAATGAAATTAAACGGTACCCACCGAAAAATACACAGGGTCAGAACCCTGACCAACACATTGAAATATAAAGTCCAAGATTGGTCGGTTATGTACGTACTTATCCAAAATGAATTCATAACCATTTTAACACGTAGCCAGGGTAATGAAATTAAACGGTACCCACCGAAAAATACACAGGGTCAGAACCCTGACCAACATATTGAAATAAAGTCCAAGATTGGTCGGTTATGTACGTACTTATCCAAAATGAATTCATAACCATTTTAACACGTAGCCAGGGTAATGAAATTAAACGGTACCCACCGAAAAATACACAGGGTCAGAACCCTGACCAACACATTGAAATAAAGTCCAAGATTGGTCGGTTATGTACGTACTTATCCAGAGTGAATTCATAACCATTTTAACACGTAGCCAGGGTAATGAAATTAAACGGTACCCACCGAAAAATACACAGGGTCAGAACCCTGACCAACATATTGAAATAAAGTCCAAGATTGGTCGGTTATGTACGTACTTATCCAAAATGAATTCATAACCATTTTAACACGTAGCCAGGGTAATGAACCAATGCATTGCCTGATATTAAATGTTAACTAACGTTTTAGTACATATGTATAAGCATTCAGTAATTTTAATGAAAAAAAAGTACATTTATCTTAGTAATAGTGACACCTGTTGTTTAGTGTGATGAACCCCCACGGTTGGGTACAGGAGCATAGAAGTTTTTAATTAAAATTGTTTTCCATAAGAAAAATGAAACCATCATACATGGCCTTATAAACAGCCTTTTACTTCATAGTGGGGTGGGTGGAGTAAAGCTGTGATTATTTTTATTACTTTCTGACCATCTAGTTTGCCATTTACCATGTCCATATAAACTAAAGCTCCAGCCAATATCAGATTTGACTACTTGTTTCAAGCTATGGCACTTGGAAATGAGTGTTGTGACATGTGGCAAATGTCCAACTGTCTTGGTTAATAAGATTGGCTATATTTCAACTAGAAAACAGGTAAACCAGTATACCTGTATGTACGAAGCCAGTGATCGTTATTCAAGCCAAAGAAACTGCATCTATTTATATAAATACACATGGACAGAGAATATTTTCTTGGAGCACTAAATGTGACAATTGCCCTACTGTCTGTGATAAATATACCACACCAGCTACATAGTGCCCCGACGAGGAGTTGGGTAGGTAGTGAAGAAAAACATTGACTGAAGCCTGGCAGAGGACTGAATTGTTGTCACAGCAACAAACATACTGGGAAAGTCAAAGACAGTGAAAAAACAAACAAACAAAAAACACACAGGCATATAAATACTAACTTTCTAGGATCTTTATTGACTCCAAGTAATCCAGAGTAGAACGAGATGAATCAACGCTATACTCCGCCATCTTTATTTTAATATTAGATGCAACCATTATTCTGTAGGGACAACGGGTCATAACTTGAGGGGAGTTAACACCCATGATTTTTAAAATGCCTTGATCAATAAGAGTCTAAGTTACAGGGAACATTATTTTCATTTTTCAGTGGACCAATAAATGCATTTGACAGGAAAATAGAAAAACTCTACCACAACAGCAATTAGAACAGCTTGCTGCATTATAAGTATCACTTCCCTGTCAAATTAGTGGTTCATGCTTATTTGAATCTGAACATAACAGGCCAATTCTATCACACCTTGCTAGGCTTGAACTTCCATCCAATCAGAGCATTCCAAATG
This sequence comes from Saccoglossus kowalevskii, assembly GCF_978046115.1. Classification (NCBI taxonomy): domain Eukaryota; kingdom Metazoa; phylum Hemichordata; class Enteropneusta; family Harrimaniidae; genus Saccoglossus; species Saccoglossus kowalevskii. Next base: position 103,979 of record NW_028188670.1, read on the forward strand.
AACATGATTCTCCACAAAACTAGAGGGCGCTCTGACCAAAAAATTGCCATGATCTAAATAAAAAGAACTGAATGTCCACAGTTATGTCTGTAGGTGTACCTACACTGCATGCAAAATAAAGTCCAAGATTGGTCGGTTATGTACGTACTTATCCAAAATGAATTCATACCCATTTTAACACGTAGCCAGGGTGGTGAAATTAAACGGTACCCACCGAAAAATACACAGGGTCAGAACCCTGACCAACATATTGAAATAAAGTCCAAGATTGGTCGGTTATGTACGTACTTATCCAGAGTGAATTCATAACCATTTTAACACGTAGCCAGGGTAATGAAATTAAACGGTACCCACCGAAAAATACACAGGGTCAGAACCCTGACCAACATATTGAAATAAAGTCCAAGATTGGTCGGTTATGTACGTACTTATCCAAAATGAATTCATAACCATTTTAACACGTAGCCAGGTGTAATGAAATTAAACGGTACCCACCGAAAAATACACAGGGTCAGAAGCCCTGACCAACACATTGAAATATAAAGTCCAAGATTGGTCGGTTATGTACGTACTTATCCAAAATGAATTCATAACCATTTTAACACGTAGCCAGGGTAATGAATTAAACGGTACCCACCGAAAAATACACAGGGTCAGAAACCCTGACCAACATATTGAAATAAAGTCCAAGATTGGTCGGTTATGTACGTACTTATCCAAAATGAATTCATAACCATTTTAACACGTAGCCAGGGTAATGAAATTAAACGGTACCCACCGAAAAATACACAGGGTCAGAACCCTGACCAACACATTGAAATAAAGTCCAAGATTGGTCGGTTATGTACGTACTTATCCAGAGTGAATTCATAACCATTTTAACACGTAGCCAGGGTAATGAAATTAAACGGTACCCACCGAAAAATACACAGGGTCAGAACCCTGACCAACATATTGAAATAAAGTCCAAGATTGGTCGGTTATGTACGTACTTATCCAAAATGAATTCATAACCATTTTAACACGTAGCCAGGGTAATGAACCAATGCATTGCCTGATATTAAATGTTAACTAACGTTTTAGTACATATGTATAAGCATTCAGTAATTTTAATGAAAAAAAAGTACATTTATCTTAGTAATAGTGACACCTGTTGTTTAGTGTGATGAACCCCCACGGTTGGGTACAGGAGCATAGAAGTTTTTAATTAAAATTGTTTTCCATAAGAAAAATGAAACCATCATACATGGCCTTATAAACAGCCTTTTACTTCATAGTGGGGTGGGTGGAGTAAAGCTGTGATTATTTTTATTACTTTCTGACCATCTAGTTTGCCATTTACCATGTCCATATAAACTAAAGCTCCAGCCAATATCAGATTTGACTACTTGTTTCAAGCTATGGCACTTGGAAATGAGTGTTGTGACATGTGGCAAATGTCCAACTGTCTTGGTTAATAAGATTGGCTATATTTCAACTAGAAACAGGTAAACCAGTATACCTGTATGTACGAAGCCAGTGATCGTTATTCAAGCCAAAGAAACTGCATCTATTTATATAAATACACATGGACAGAGAATATTTTCTTGGAGCACTAAATGTGACAATTGCCCTACTGTCTGTGATAAATATACCACACCAGCTACATAGTGCCCGACGAGGAGTTGGGTAGGTAGTGAAGAAAAACATTGACTGAAGCCTGGCAGAGGACTGAATTGTTGTCAACAGCAACAAACATACTGGGAAAGTCAAAGACAGTGAAAAAACAAACAAACAAAAAAAACACACAGGCATATAAATACTAACTTTCTAGGATCTTTATTGACTCCAAGTAATCCAGAGTAGAACGAGATGAATCAACGCTATACTCCGCCATCTTTATTTTAATATTAGATGCAACCATTATTCTGTAGGGGACAACGGGTCATAACTTGAGGGGAGTTAACACCCATGATTTTTAAAATGCCTTGATCAATAAGAGTCTAAGTTACAGGGAACATTATTTTCATTTTTCAGTGGACCAATAAATGCATTTGACAGGAAAATAGAAAAACTCTACCACAACAGCAATTAGAACAGCTTGCTGCATTATAAGTATCACTTCCCTGTCAAATTAGTGGTTCATGCTTATTTGAATCTGAACATAACAGGCCAATTCTATCACACCTTGCTAGGCTTGAACTTCCATCCAATCAGAGCATTCCAAATGACATGATTCTCCACAAAACTAGAGGGCGCTCTGACCAAAAAATTGCCATGATCTAAATAAAAAGAACTGAATGTCCACAGTTATGTCTGTAGGTGTACCTTACCTGCATGCCAAAATAAAGTCCAAGATTGGTCGGTTATGTACGTACTTATCCAAAATGAATTCATACCCATTTTAACACGTAGCCAGGGTGTTGAAATTAAACGGTACCCACCGAAAAATACACAGGGTCAGAACCCTGACCAACATATTGAAATAAAGTCCAAGATTGGTCGGTTATGTACGTACTTATCCAGAGTGAATTCATAACCATTTTAACACGTAGCCAGGGTAATGAAATTAAACGGTACCCACCGAAAAATACACAGGGTCAGAACCCTGACCAACATATTGAAATAAAGTCCAAGATTGGTCGGTTATGTACGTACTTATCCAAAATGAATTCATAACCATTTTAACACGTAGCCAGGGTAATGAAATTAAACGGTACCCACCGAAAAATACACAGGGTCAGAACCCTGACCAACACATTGAAATATAAAGTCCAAGATTGGTCGGTTATGTACGTACTTATCCAAAATGAATTCATAACCATTTTAACACGTAGCCAGGGTAATGAAATTAAACGGTACCCACCGAAAAATACACAGGGTCAGAACCCTGACCAACATATTGAAATAAAGTCCAAGATTGGTCGGTTATGTACGTACTTATCCAAAATGAATTCATAACCATTTTAACACGTAGCCAGGGTAATGAAATTAAACGGTACCCACCGAAAAATACACAGGGTCAGAACCCTGACCAACACATTGAAATAAAGTCCAAGATTGGTCGGTTATGTACGTACTTATCCAGAGTGAATTCATAACCATTTTAACACGTAGCCAGGGTAATGAAATTAAACGGTACCCACCGAAAAATACACAGGGTCAGAACCCTGACCAACATATTGAAATAAAGTCCAAGATTGGTCGGTTATGTACGTACTTATCCAAAATGAATTCATAACCATTTTAACACGTAGCCAGGGTAATGAACC
>NW_028188671.1:0-107000 GCF_978046115.1 Saccoglossus kowalevskii
GGCTACGTGTTAAAATGGTTATGAATTCATTTTGGATAAGTACGTACGTAACCGACCAATCTTGGACTTTATTTCAATATGTTGGTCAGGGTTCTGACCCTGTGTATTTTTCGGTGGGTACCGTTTAATTTCATTACCCTGGCTACGTGTTAAAATGGTTATGAATTCATTTTGGATAAGTACGTACATAACCGACCAATCTTGGACTTTATTTCAATATGTTGGTCAGGGTTCTGACCCTGTGTATTTTTCGGTGGGTACCGTTTAATTTCATTACCCTGGCTACGTGTTAAAATGGTTATGAATTCATTTTGGATAAGTACGTACATAACCGACCAATCTTGGACTTTATTTCAATGTGTTGGTCAGGGTTCTGACCCTGTGTATTTTTCGGTGGGTACCGTTTAATTTCACTACCCTGGCTACGTGTTAAAATGGGTATGAATTCATTTTGGATAAGTACGTACATAACCGACCAATCTTGGACTTTATTTCAATGTGTTGGTCAGGGTTCTGACCCTGTGTATTTTTCGGTGGGTACCGTTTAATTTCATTACCCTGGCTACGTGTTAAAATGGGTCTGAAGTCACTCTGGATAAGTACGTACATAACCGACCAATCTTGGACTTTATTTCAATGTGTTGGTCAGGGTTCTGACCCTGTGTATTTTTCGGTGGGTACCGTTTAATTTCATTACCCTGGCTACGTGTTAAAATGGGTCTGAAGTCACTCTGGATAAGTACGTACATAACCGACCAATCTTGGACTTTATTTTGCATGCAGGTAAGGTACACCTACAGACATAACTGTGGACATTCAGTTCTTTTTATTTAGATCATGGCAATTTTTTGGTCAGAGCGCCCTCTAGTTTTGTGGAGAATCATGTTCATTTGGAATGCTCTGATTGGATGGAAGTTCAAGCCTAGCAAGGTGTGATAGAATTGGCCTGTTATGTTCAGATTCAAATAAGCATGAACCACTAATTTGACAGGGAAGTGATACTTATAATGCAGCAAGCTGTTCTAATTGCTGTTGTGGTAGAGTTTTTCTATTTTCCTGTCAAATGCATTTATTGGTCCACTGAAAAATGAAAATAATGTTCCCTGTAACTTAGACTCTTATTGATCAAGGCATTTTAAAAATCATGGGTGTTAACTCCCCTCAAGTTATGACCCGTTGTCCCCTACAGAATAATGGTTGCATCTAATATTAAAATAAAGATGGCGGAGTATAGCGTTGATTCATCTCGTTCTACTCTGGATTACTTGGAGTCAATAAAGATCCTAGAAAGTTAGTATTTATATGCCTGTGTGTTTTTTGTTTGTTTGTTTTTTCACTGTCTTTGACTTTCCCAGTATGTTTGTTGCTGTTGACAACAATTCAGTCCTCTGCCAGGCTTCAGTCAATGTTTTTCTTCACTACCTACCCAACTCCTCGTCGGGCACTATGTAGCTGGTGTGGTATATTTATCACAGACAGTAGGGCAATTGTCACATTTAGTGCTCCAAGAAAATATTCTCTGTCCATGTGTATTTATATAAATAGATGCAGTTTCTTTGGCTTGAATAACGATCACTGGCTTCGTACATACAGGTATACTGGTTTACCTGTTTCTAGTTGAAATATAGCCAATCTTATTAACCAAGACAGTTGGACATTTGCCACATGTCACAACACTCATTTCCAAGTGCCATAGCTTGAAACAAGTAGTCAAATCTGATATTGGCTGGAGCTTTAGTTTATATGGACATGGTAAATGGCAAACTAGATGGTCAGAAAGTAATAAAAATAATCACAGCTTTACTCCACCCACCCCACTATGAAGTAAAAGGCTGTTTATAAGGCCATGTATGATGGTTTCATTTTTCTTATGGAAAACAATTTTAATTAAAAACTTCTATGCTCCTGTACCCAACCGTGGGGGTTCATCACACTAAACAACAGGTGTCACTATTACTAAGATAAATGTACTTTTTTTTTCATTAAAATTACTGAATGCTTATACATATGTACTAAAACGTTAGTTAACATTTAATATCAGGCAATGCATTGGTTCATTACCCTGGCTACGTGTTAAAATGGTTATGAATTCATTTTGGATAAGTACGTACGTAACCGACCAATCTTGGACTTTATTTCAATATGTTGGTCAGGGTTCTGACCCTGTGTATTTTTCGGTGGGTACCGTTTAATTTCATTACCCTGGCTACGTGTTAAAATGGGTCTGAAGTCACTCTGGATAAGTACGTACGTAACCGACCAATCTTGGACTTTAATTCAATGTGTTGGTCAGGGTTCTGACCCTGTGTATTTTTCGGTGGGTACCGTTTAATTTCACTACCCTGGCTACGTGTTAAAATGGTTATGAATTCATTTTGGATAAGTACGTACATAACCGACCAATCTTGGACTTTATTTCAATATGTTGGTCAGGGTTCAGACCCTGTGTATTTTTCGGTGGGTACCGTTTAATTTCATTACCCTGGCTACGTGTTAAAATGGTTATGAATTCATTTTGGATAAGTACGTACATAACCGACCAATCTTGGACTTTATTTCAATATGTTGGTCAGGGTTCAGACCCTGTGTATTTTTCGGTGGGTACCGTTTAATTTCATTACCCTGGCTACGTGTTAAAATGGGTCTGAAGTCACTCTGGATAAGTACGTACATAACCGACCAATCTTGGACTTTATTTCAATATGTTGGTCAGGGTTCTGACCCTGTGTATTTTTCGGTGGGTACCGTTTAATTTCATTACCCTGGCTACGTGTTAAAATGGTTATGAATTCATTTTGGATAAGTACGTACATAACCGACCAATCTTGGACTTTATATTTCAATGTGTTGGTCAGGGTTCTGACCCTGTGTATTTTTCGGTGGGTACCGTTTAATTTCATTACCCTGGCTACGTGTTAAAATGGTTATGAATTCATTTTGGATGAGTACGTACATAACCGACCAATCTTGGACTTTATTTCAATATGTTGGTCAGGGTTCTGACCCTGTGTATTTTTCGGTGGGTACCGTTTAATTTCATTACCCTGGCTACGTGTTAAAATGGTTATGAATTCATTTTGGATAAGTACGTACATAACCGACCAATCTTGGACTTTATTTCAATATGTTGGTCAGGGTTCAGACCCTGTGTATTTTTCGGTGGGTACCGTTTAATTTCATTACCCTGGCTACGTGTTAAAATGGGTCTGAAGTCACTCTGGATAAGTACGTACATAACCGACCAATCTTGGACTTTATTTTGCATGCAGGTAAGGTACACCTACAGACATAACTGTGGACATTCAGTTCTTTTTATTTAGATCATGGCAATTTTTTGGTCAGAGCGCCCTCTAGTTTTGTGGAGAATCATGTTCATTTGGAATGCTCTGATTGGATGGAAGTTCAAGCCTAGCAAGGTGTGATAGAATTGGCCTGTTATGTTCAGATTCAAATAAGCATGAACCACTAATTTGACAGGGAAGTGATACTTATAATGCAGCAAGCTGTTCTAATTGCTGTTGTGGTAGAGTTTTTCTATTTTCCTGTCAAATGCATTTATTGGTCCACTGAAAAATGAAAATAATGTTCCCTGTAACTTAGACTCTTATTGATCAAGGCATTTTAAAAATCATGGGTGTTAACTCCCCTCAAGTTATGACCCGTTGTCCCCTACAGAATAATGGTTGCATCTAATATTAAAATAAAGATGGCGGAGTATAGCGTTGATTCATCTCGTTCTACTCTGGATTACTTGGAGTCAATAAAGATCCTAGAAAGTTAGTATTTATATGCCTGTGTGTTTTTTGTTTGTTTGTTTTTTCACTGTCTTTGACTTTCCCAGTATGTTTGTTGCTGTTGACAACAATTCAGTCCTCTGCCAGGCTTCAGTCAATGTTTTTCTTCACTACCTACCCAACTCCTCGTCGGGCACTATGTAGCTGGTGTGGTATATTTATCACAGACAGTAGGGCAATTGTCACATTTAGTGCTCCAAGAAAATATTCTCTGTCCATGTGTATTTATATAAATAGATGCAGTTTCTTTGGCTTGAATAACGATCACTGGCTTCGTACATACAGGTATACTGGTTTACCTGTTTCTAGTTGAAATATAGCCAATCTTATTAACCAAGACAGTTGGACATTTGCCACATGTCACAACACTCATTTCCAAGTGCCATAGCTTGAAACAAGTAGTCAAATCTGATATTGGCTGGAGCTTTAGTTTATATGGACATGGTAAATGGCAAACTAGATGGTCAGAAAGTAATAAAAATAATCACAGCTTTACTCCACCCACCCCACTATGAAGTAAAAGGCTGTTTATAAGGCCATGTATGATGGTTTCATTTTTCTTATGGAAAACAATTTTAATTAAAAACTTCTATGCTCCTGTACCCAACCGTGGGGGTTCATCACACTAAACAACAGGTGTCACTATTACTAAGATAAATGTACTTTTTTTTTCATTAAAATTACTGAATGCTTATACATATGTACTAAAACGTTAGTTAACATTTAATATCAGGCAATGCATTGGTTCATTACCCTGGCTACGTGTTAAAATGGTTATGAATTCATTTTGGATAAGTACGTACGTAACCGACCAATCTTGGACTTTATTTCAATATGTTGGTCAGGGTTCTGACCCTGTGTATTTTTCGGTGGGTACCGTTTAATTTCATTACCCTGGCTACGTGTTAAAATGGGTCTGAAGTCACTCTGGATAAGTACGTACGTAACCGACCAATCTTGGACTTTAATTCAATGTGTTGGTCAGGGTTCTGACCCTGTGTATTTTTCGGTGGGTACCGTTTAATTTCACTACCCTGGCTACGTGTTAAAATGGTTATGAATTCATTTTGGATAAGTACGTACATAACCGACCAATCTTGGACTTTATTTCAATATGTTGGTCAGGGTTCAGACCCTGTGTATTTTTCGGTGGGTACCGTTTAATTTCATTACCCTGGCTACGTGTTAAAATGGTTATGAATTCATTTTGGATAAGTACGTACATAACCGACCAATCTTGGACTTTATTTCAATATGTTGGTCAGGGTTCAGACCCTGTGTATTTTTCGGTGGGTACCGTTTAATTTCATTACCCTGGCTACGTGTTAAAATGGGTCTGAAGTCACTCTGGATAAGTACGTACATAACCGACCAATCTTGGACTTTATTTCAATATGTTGGTCAGGGTTCTGACCCTGTGTATTTTTCGGTGGGTACCGTTTAATTTCATTACCCTGGCTACGTGTTAAAATGGTTATGAATTCATTTTGGATAAGTACGTACATAACCGACCAATCTTGGACTTTATATTTCAATGTGTTGGTCAGGGTTCTGACCCTGTGTATTTTTCGGTGGGTACCGTTTAATTTCATTACCCTGGCTACGTGTTAAAATGGTTATGAATTCATTTTGGATGAGTACGTACATAACCGACCAATCTTGGACTTTATTTCAATATGTTGGTCAGGGTTCTGACCCTGTGTATTTTTCGGTGGGTACCGTTTAATTTCATTACCCTGGCTACGTGTTAAAATGGTTATGAATTCATTTTGGATAAGTACGTACATAACCGACCAATCTTGGACTTTATTTCAATATGTTGGTCAGGGTTCAGACCCTGTGTATTTTTCGGTGGGTACCGTTTAATTTCATTACCCTGGCTACGTGTTAAAATGGGTCTGAAGTCACTCTGGATAAGTACGTACATAACCGACCAATCTTGGACTTTATTTTGCATGCAGGTAAGGTACACCTACAGACATAACTGTGGACATTCAGTTCTTTTTATTTAGATCATGGCAATTTTTTGGTCAGAGCGCCCTCTAGTTTTGTGGAGAATCATGTTCATTTGGAATGCTCTGATTGGATGGAAGTTCAAGCCTAGCAAGGTGTGATAGAATTGGCCTGTTATGTTCAGATTCAAATAAGCATGAACCACTAATTTGACAGGGAAGTGATACTTATAATGCAGCAAGCTGTTCTAATTGCTGTTGTGGTAGAGTTTTTCTATTTTCCTGTCAAATGCATTTATTGGTCCACTGAAAAATGAAAATAATGTTCCCTGTAACTTAGACTCTTATTGATCAAGGCATTTTAAAAATCATGGGTGTTAACTCCCCTCAAGTTATGACCCGTTGTCCCCTACAGAATAATGGTTGCATCTAATATTAAAATAAAGATGGCGGAGTATAGCGTTGATTCATCTCGTTCTACTCTGGATTACTTGGAGTCAATAAAGATCCTAGAAAGTTAGTATTTATATGCCTGTGTGTTTTTTGTTTGTTTGTTTTTTCACTGTCTTTGACTTTCCCAGTATGTTTGTTGCTGTTGACAACAATTCAGTCCTCTGCCAGGCTTCAGTCAATGTTTTTCTTCACTACCTACCCAACTCCTCGTCGGGCACTATGTAGCTGGTGTGGTATATTTATCACAGACAGTAGGGCAATTGTCACATTTAGTGCTCCAAGAAAATATTCTCTGTCCATGTGTATTTATATAAATAGATGCAGTTTCTTTGGCTTGAATAACGATCACTGGCTTCGTACATACAGGTATACTGGTTTACCTGTTTCTAGTTGAAATATAGCCAATCTTATTAACCAAGACAGTTGGACATTTGCCACATGTCACAACACTCATTTCCAAGTGCCATAGCTTGAAACAAGTAGTCAAATCTGATATTGGCTGGAGCTTTAGTTTATATGGACATGGTAAATGGCAAACTAGATGGTCAGAAAGTAATAAAAATAATCACAGCTTTACTCCACCCACCCCACTATGAAGTAAAAGGCTGTTTATAAGGCCATGTATGATGGTTTCATTTTTCTTATGGAAAACAATTTTAATTAAAAACTTCTATGCTCCTGTACCCAACCGTGGGGGTTCATCACACTAAACAACAGGTGTCACTATTACTAAGATAAATGTACTTTTTTTTTCATTAAAATTACTGAATGCTTATACATATGTACTAAAACGTTAGTTAACATTTAATATCAGGCAATGCATTGGTTCATTACCCTGGCTACGTGTTAAAATGGTTATGAATTCATTTTGGATAAGTACGTACGTAACCGACCAATCTTGGACTTTATTTCAATATGTTGGTCAGGGTTCTGACCCTGTGTATTTTTCGGTGGGTACCGTTTAATTTCATTACCCTGGCTACGTGTTAAAATGGTTATGAATTCATTTTGGATAAGTACGTACATAACCGACCAATCTTGGACTTTATTTCAATATGTTGGTCAGGGTTCTGACCCTGTGTATTTTTCGGTGGGTACCGTTTAATTTCATTACCCTGGCTACGTGTTAAAATGGTTATGAATTCATTTTGGATAAGTACGTACATAACCGACCAATCTTGGACTTTATTTCAATGTGTTGGTCAGGGTTCTGACCCTGTGTATTTTTCGGTGGGTACCGTTTAATTTCACTACCCTGGCTACGTGTTAAAATGGGTATGAATTCATTTTGGATAAGTACGTACATAACCGACCAATCTTGGACTTTATTTCAATGTGTTGGTCAGGGTTCTGACCCTGTGTATTTTTCGGTGGGTACCGTTTAATTTCATTACCCTGGCTACGTGTTAAAATGGGTCTGAAGTCACTCTGGATAAGTACGTACATAACCGACCAATCTTGGACTTTATTTCAATGTGTTGGTCAGGGTTCTGACCCTGTGTATTTTTCGGTGGGTACCGTTTAATTTCATTACCCTGGCTACGTGTTAAAATGGGTCTGAAGTCACTCTGGATAAGTACGTACATAACCGACCAATCTTGGACTTTATTTTGCATGCAGGTAAGGTACACCTACAGACATAACTGTGGACATTCAGTTCTTTTTATTTAGATCATGGCAATTTTTTGGTCAGAGCGCCCTCTAGTTTTGTGGAGAATCATGTTCATTTGGAATGCTCTGATTGGATGGAAGTTCAAGCCTAGCAAGGTGTGATAGAATTGGCCTGTTATGTTCAGATTCAAATAAGCATGAACCACTAATTTGACAGGGAAGTGATACTTATAATGCAGCAAGCTGTTCTAATTGCTGTTGTGGTAGAGTTTTTCTATTTTCCTGTCAAATGCATTTATTGGTCCACTGAAAAATGAAAATAATGTTCCCTGTAACTTAGACTCTTATTGATCAAGGCATTTTAAAAATCATGGGTGTTAACTCCCCTCAAGTTATGACCCGTTGTCCCCTACAGAATAATGGTTGCATCTAATATTAAAATAAAGATGGCGGAGTATAGCGTTGATTCATCTCGTTCTACTCTGGATTACTTGGAGTCAATAAAGATCCTAGAAAGTTAGTATTTATATGCCTGTGTGTTTTTTGTTTGTTTGTTTTTTCACTGTCTTTGACTTTCCCAGTATGTTTGTTGCTGTTGACAACAATTCAGTCCTCTGCCAGGCTTCAGTCAATGTTTTTCTTCACTACCTACCCAACTCCTCGTCGGGCACTATGTAGCTGGTGTGGTATATTTATCACAGACAGTAGGGCAATTGTCACATTTAGTGCTCCAAGAAAATATTCTCTGTCCATGTGTATTTATATAAATAGATGCAGTTTCTTTGGCTTGAATAACGATCACTGGCTTCGTACATACAGGTATACTGGTTTACCTGTTTCTAGTTGAAATATAGCCAATCTTATTAACCAAGACAGTTGGACATTTGCCACATGTCACAACACTCATTTCCAAGTGCCATAGCTTGAAACAAGTAGTCAAATCTGATATTGGCTGGAGCTTTAGTTTATATGGACATGGTAAATGGCAAACTAGATGGTCAGAAAGTAATAAAAATAATCACAGCTTTACTCCACCCACCCCACTATGAAGTAAAAGGCTGTTTATAAGGCCATGTATGATGGTTTCATTTTTCTTATGGAAAACAATTTTAATTAAAAACTTCTATGCTCCTGTACCCAACCGTGGGGGTTCATCACACTAAACAACAGGTGTCACTATTACTAAGATAAATGTACTTTTTTTTTCATTAAAATTACTGAATGCTTATACATATGTACTAAAACGTTAGTTAACATTTAATATCAGGCAATGCATTGGTTCATTACCCTGGCTACGTGTTAAAATGGTTATGAATTCATTTTGGATAAGTACGTACGTAACCGACCAATCTTGGACTTTATTTCAATATGTTGGTCAGGGTTCTGACCCTGTGTATTTTTCGGTGGGTACCGTTTAATTTCATTACCCTGGCTACGTGTTAAAATGGGTCTGAAGTCACTCTGGATAAGTACGTACGTAACCGACCAATCTTGGACTTTAATTCAATGTGTTGGTCAGGGTTCTGACCCTGTGTATTTTTCGGTGGGTACCGTTTAATTTCACTACCCTGGCTACGTGTTAAAATGGTTATGAATTCATTTTGGATAAGTACGTACATAACCGACCAATCTTGGACTTTATTTCAATATGTTGGTCAGGGTTCAGACCCTGTGTATTTTTCGGTGGGTACCGTTTAATTTCACTACCCTGGCTACGTGTTAAAATGGGTATGAATTCATTTTGGATAAGTACGTACATAACCGACCAATCTTGGACTTTATTTTAATGTGTTGGTCAGGGTTCTGACCCTGTGTATTTTTCGGTGGGTACCGTTTAATTTCATTACCCTGGCTACGTGTTAAAATGGGTCTGAAGTCACTCTGGATAAGTACGTACATAACCGACCAATCTTGGACTTTATTTCAATGTGTTGGTCAGGGTTCTGACCCTGTGTATTTTTCGGTGGGTACCGTTTAATTTCATTACCCTGGCTACGTGTTAAAATGGGTCTGAAGTCACTCTGGATAAGTACGTACATAACCGACCAATCTTGGACTTTATTTTGCATGCAGGTAAGGTACACCTACAGACATAACTGTGGACATTCAGTTCTTTTTATTTAGATCATGGCAATTTTTTGGTCAGAGCGCCCTCTAGTTTTGTGGAGAATCATGTTCATTTGGAATGCTCTGATTGGATGGAAGTTCAAGCCTAGCAAGGTGTGATAGAATTGGCCTGTTATGTTCAGATTCAAATAAGCATGAACCACTAATTTGACAGGGAAGTGATACTTATAATGCAGCAAGCTGTTCTAATTGCTGTTGTGGTAGAGTTTTTCTATTTTCCTGTCAAATGCATTTATTGGTCCACTGAAAAATGAAAATAATGTTCCCTGTAACTTAGACTCTTATTGATCAAGGCATTTTAAAAATCATGGGTGTTAACTCCCCTCAAGTTATGACCCGTTGTCCCCTACAGAATAATGGTTGCATCTAATATTAAAATAAAGATGGCGGAGTATAGCGTTGATTCATCTCGTTCTACTCTGGATTACTTGGAGTCAATAAAGATCCTAGAAAGTTAGTATTTATATGCCTGTGTGTTTTTTGTTTGTTTGTTTTTTCACTGTCTTTGACTTTCCCAGTATGTTTGTTGCTGTTGACAACAATTCAGTCCTCTGCCAGGCTTCAGTCAATGTTTTTCTTCACTACCTACCCAACTCCTCGTCGGGCACTATGTAGCTGGTGTGGTATATTTATCACAGACAGTAGGGCAATTGTCACATTTAGTGCTCCAAGAAAATATTCTCTGTCCATGTGTATTTATATAAATAGATGCAGTTTCTTTGGCTTGAATAACGATCACTGGCTTCGTACATACAGGTATACTGGTTTACCTGTTTCTAGTTGAAATATAGCCAATCTTATTAACCAAGACAGTTGGACATTTGCCACATGTCACAACACTCATTTCCAAGTGCCATAGCTTGAAACAAGTAGTCAAATCTGATATTGGCTGGAGCTTTAGTTTATATGGACATGGTAAATGGCAAACTAGATGGTCAGAAAGTAATAAAAATAATCACAGCTTTACTCCACCCACCCCACTATGAAGTAAAAGGCTGTTTATAAGGCCATGTATGATGGTTTCATTTTTCTTATGGAAAACAATTTTAATTAAAAACTTCTATGCTCCTGTACCCAACCGTGGGGGTTCATCACACTAAACAACAGGTGTCACTATTACTAAGATAAATGTACTTTTTTTTTCATTAAAATTACTGAATGCTTATACATATGTACTAAAACGTTAGTTAACATTTAATATCAGGCAATGCATTGGTTCATTACCCTGGCTACGTGTTAAAATGGTTATGAATTCATTTTGGATAAGTACGTACGTAACCGACCAATCTTGGACTTTATTTCAATATGTTGGTCAGGGTTCTGACCCTGTGTATTTTTCGGTGGGTACCGTTTAATTTCATTACCCTGGCTACGTGTTAAAATGGTTATGAATTCATTTTGGATAAGTACGTACATAACCGACCAATCTTGGACTTTATTTCAATATGTTGGTCAGGGTTCAGACCCTGTGTATTTTTCGGTGGGTACCGTTTAATTTCATTACCCTGGCTACGTGTTAAAATGGGTCTGAAGTCACTCTGGATAAGTACGTACATAACCGACCAATCTTGGACTTTATTTCAATATGTTGGTCAGGGTTCTGACCCTGTGTATTTTTCGGTGGGTACCGTTTAATTTCATTACCCTGGCTACGTGTTAAAATGGGTCTGAAGTCACTCTGGATAAGTACGTACATAACCGACCAATCTTGGACTTTATTTTGCATGCAGGTAAGGTACACCTACAGACATAACTGTGGACATTCAGTTCTTTTTATTTAGATCATGGCAATTTTTTGGTCAGAGCGCCCTCTAGTTTTGTGGAGAATCATGTTCATTTGGAATGCTCTGATTGGATGGAAGTTCAAGCCTAGCAAGGTGTGATAGAATTGGCCTGTTATGTTCAGATTCAAATAAGCATGAACCACTAATTTGACAGGGAAGTGATACTTATAATGCAGCAAGCTGTTCTAATTGCTGTTGTGGTAGAGTTTTTCTATTTTCCTGTCAAATGCATTTATTGGTCCACTGAAAAATGAAAATAATGTTCCCTGTAACTTAGACTCTTATTGATCAAGGCATTTTAAAAATCATGGGTGTTAACTCCCCTCAAGTTATGACCCGTTGTCCCCTACAGAATAATGGTTGCATCTAATATTAAAATAAAGATGGCGGAGTATAGCGTTGATTCATCTCGTTCTACTCTGGATTACTTGGAGTCAATAAAGATCCTAGAAAGTTAGTATTTATATGCCTGTGTGTTTTTTGTTTGTTTGTTTTTTCACTGTCTTTGACTTTCCCAGTATGTTTGTTGCTGTTGACAACAATTCAGTCCTCTGCCAGGCTTCAGTCAATGTTTTTCTTCACTACCTACCCAACTCCTCGTCGGGCACTATGTAGCTGGTGTGGTATATTTATCACAGACAGTAGGGCAATTGTCACATTTAGTGCTCCAAGAAAATATTCTCTGTCCATGTGTATTTATATAAATAGATGCAGTTTCTTTGGCTTGAATAACGATCACTGGCTTCGTACATACAGGTATACTGGTTTACCTGTTTCTAGTTGAAATATAGCCAATCTTATTAACCAAGACAGTTGGACATTTGCCACATGTCACAACACTCATTTCCAAGTGCCATAGCTTGAAACAAGTAGTCAAATCTGATATTGGCTGGAGCTTTAGTTTATATGGACATGGTAAATGGCAAACTAGATGGTCAGAAAGTAATAAAAATAATCACAGCTTTACTCCACCCACCCCACTATGAAGTAAAAGGCTGTTTATAAGGCCATGTATGATGGTTTCATTTTTCTTATGGAAAACAATTTTAATTAAAAACTTCTATGCTCCTGTACCCAACCGTGGGGGTTCATCACACTAAACAACAGGTGTCACTATTACTAAGATAAATGTACTTTTTTTTTCATTAAAATTACTGAATGCTTATACATATGTACTAAAACGTTAGTTAACATTTAATATCAGGCAATGCATTGGTTCATTACCCTGGCTACGTGTTAAAATGGTTATGAATTCATTTTGGATAAGTACGTACGTAACCGACCAATCTTGGACTTTATTTCAATATGTTGGTCAGGGTTCTGACCCTGTGTATTTTTCGGTGGGTACCGTTTAATTTCATTACCCTGGCTACGTGTTAAAATGGGTCTGAAGTCACTCTGGATAAGTACGTACGTAACCGACCAATCTTGGACTTTAATTCAATGTGTTGGTCAGGGTTCTGACCCTGTGTATTTTTCGGTGGGTACCGTTTAATTTCACTACCCTGGCTACGTGTTAAAATGGTTATGAATTCATTTTGGATAAGTACGTACATAACCGACCAATCTTGGACTTTATTTCAATATGTTGGTCAGGGTTCAGACCCTGTGTATTTTTCGGTGGGTACCGTTTAATTTCATTACCCTGGCTACGTGTTAAAATGGTTATGAATTCATTTTGGATAAGTACGTACATAACCGACCAATCTTGGACTTTATTTCAATATGTTGGTCAGGGTTCAGACCCTGTGTATTTTTCGGTGGGTACCGTTTAATTTCACCACCCTGGCTACGTGTTAAAATGGTTATGAATTCACTCTGGATAAGTACGTACATAACCGACCAATCTTGGACTTTATTTCAATATGTTGGTCAGGGTTCAGACCCTGTGTATTTTTCGGTGGGTACCGTTTAATTTCATTACCCTGGCTACGTGTTAAAATGGTTATGAATTCATTTTGGATAAGTACGTACATAACCGACCAATCTTGGACTTTATTTCAATGTGTTGGTCAGGGTTCTGACCCTGTGTATTTTTCGGTGGGTACCGTTTAATTTCATTACCCTGGCTACGTGTTAAAATGGGTCTGAAGTCACTCTGGATAAGTACGTACATAACCGACCAATCTTGGACTTTATTTTGCATGCAGGTAAGGTACACCTACAGACATAACTGTGGACATTCAGTTCTTTTTATTTAGATCATGGCAATTTTTTGGTCAGAGCGCCCTCTAGTTTTGTGGAGAATCATGTTCATTTGGAATGCTCTGATTGGATGGAAGTTCAAGCCTAGCAAGGTGTGATAGAATTGGCCTGTTATGTTCAGATTCAAATAAGCATGAACCACTAATTTGACAGGGAAGTGATACTTATAATGCAGCAAGCTGTTCTAATTGCTGTTGTGGTAGAGTTTTTCTATTTTCCTGTCAAATGCATTTATTGGTCCACTGAAAAATGAAAATAATGTTCCCTGTAACTTAGACTCTTATTGATCAAGGCATTTTAAAAATCATGGGTGTTAACTCCCCTCAAGTTATGACCCGTTGTCCCCTACAGAATAATGGTTGCATCTAATATTAAAATAAAGATGGCGGAGTATAGCGTTGATTCATCTCGTTCTACTCTGGATTACTTGGAGTCAATAAAGATCCTAGAAAGTTAGTATTTATATGCCTGTGTGTTTTTTGTTTGTTTGTTTTTTCACTGTCTTTGACTTTCCCAGTATGTTTGTTGCTGTTGACAACAATTCAGTCCTCTGCCAGGCTTCAGTCAATGTTTTTCTTCACTACCTACCCAACTCCTCGTCGGGCACTATGTAGCTGGTGTGGTATATTTATCACAGACAGTAGGGCAATTGTCACATTTAGTGCTCCAAGAAAATATTCTCTGTCCATGTGTATTTATATAAATAGATGCAGTTTCTTTGGCTTGAATAACGATCACTGGCTTCGTACATACAGGTATACTGGTTTACCTGTTTCTAGTTGAAATATAGCCAATCTTATTAACCAAGACAGTTGGACATTTGCCACATGTCACAACACTCATTTCCAAGTGCCATAGCTTGAAACAAGTAGTCAAATCTGATATTGGCTGGAGCTTTAGTTTATATGGACATGGTAAATGGCAAACTAGATGGTCAGAAAGTAATAAAAATAATCACAGCTTTACTCCACCCACCCCACTATGAAGTAAAAGGCTGTTTATAAGGCCATGTATGATGGTTTCATTTTTCTTATGGAAAACAATTTTAATTAAAAACTTCTATGCTCCTGTACCCAACCGTGGGGGTTCATCACACTAAACAACAGGTGTCACTATTACTAAGATAAATGTACTTTTTTTTTCATTAAAATTACTGAATGCTTATACATATGTACTAAAACGTTAGTTAACATTTAATATCAGGCAATGCATTGGTTCATTACCCTGGCTACGTGTTAAAATGGTTATGAATTCATTTTGGATAAGTACGTACATAACCGACCAATCTTGGACTTTATTTCAATATGTTGGTCAGGGTTCAGACCCTGTGTATTTTTCGGTGGGTACCGTTTAATTTCATTACCCTGGCTACGTGTTAAAATGGGTCTGAAGTCACTCTGGATAAGTACGTACATAACCGACCAATCTTGGACTTTATTTCAATATGTTGGTCAGGGTTCTGACCCTGTGTATTTTTCGGTGGGTACCGTTTAATTTCATTACCCTGGCTACGTGTTAAAATGGTTATGAATTCATTTTGGATAAGTACGTACATAACCGACCAATCTTGGACTTTATTTCAATATGTTGGTCAGGGTTCAGACCCTGTGTATTTTTCGGTGGGTACCGTTTAATTTCATTACCCTGGCTACGTGTTAAAATGGGTCTGAAGTCACTCTGGATAAGTACGTACATAACCGACCAATCTTGGACTTTATTTCAATATGTTGGTCAGGGTTCTGACCCTGTGTATTTTTCGGTGGGTACCGTTTAATTTCATTACCCTGGCTACGTGTTAAAATGGTTATGAATTCATTTTGGATAAGTACGTACATAACCGACCAATCTTGGACTTTATTTCAATATGTTGGTCAGGGTTCAGACCCTGTGTATTTTTCGGTGGGTACCGTTTAATTTCATTACCCTGGCTACGTGTTAAAATGGGTCTGAAGTCACTCTGGATAAGTACGTACATAACCGACCAATCTTGGACTTTATTTCAATATGTTGGTCAGGGTTCTGACCCTGTGTATTTTTCGGTGGGTACCGTTTAATTTCATTACCCTGGCTACGTGTTAAAATGGTTATGAATTCATTTTGGATAAGTACGTACATAACCGACCAATCTTGGACTTTATTTCAATATGTTGGTCAGGGTTCTGACCCTGTGTATTTTTCGGTGGGTACCGTTTAATTTCATTACCCTGGCTACGTGTTAAAATGGGTCTGAAGTCACTCTGGATAAGTACGTACGTAACCGACCAATCTTGGACTTTAATTCAATGTGTTGGTCAGGGTTCTGACCCTGTGTATTTTTCGGTGGGTACCGTTTAATTTCACTACCCTGGCTACGTGTTAAAATGGTTATGAATTCATTTTGGATAAGTACGTACATAACCGACCAATCTTGGACTTTATTTCAATATGTTGGTCAGGGTTCAGACCCTGTGTATTTTTCGGTGGGTACCGTTTAATTTCATTACCCTGGCTACGTGTTAAAATGGTTATGAATTCATTTTGGATAAGTACGTACATAACCGACCAATCTTGGACTTTATTTCAATATGTTGGTCAGGGTTCAGACCCTGTGTATTTTTCGGTGGGTACCGTTTAATTTCACCACCCTGGCTACGTGTTAAAATGGTTATGAATTCACTCTGGATAAGTACGTACATAACCGACCAATCTTGGACTTTATTTCAATATGTTGGTCAGGGTTCAGACCCTGTGTATTTTTCGGTGGGTACCGTTTAATTTCATTACCCTGGCTACGTGTTAAAATGGTTATGAATTCATTTTGGATAAGTACGTACATAACCGACCAATCTTGGACTTTATTTCAATGTGTTGGTCAGGGTTCTGACCCTGTGTATTTTTCGGTGGGTACCGTTTAATTTCATTACCCTGGCTACGTGTTAAAATGGGTCTGAAGTCACTCTGGATAAGTACGTACATAACCGACCAATCTTGGACTTTATTTTGCATGCAGGTAAGGTACACCTACAGACATAACTGTGGACATTCAGTTCTTTTTATTTAGATCATGGCAATTTTTTGGTCAGAGCGCCCTCTAGTTTTGTGGAGAATCATGTTCATTTGGAATGCTCTGATTGGATGGAAGTTCAAGCCTAGCAAGGTGTGATAGAATTGGCCTGTTATGTTCAGATTCAAATAAGCATGAACCACTAATTTGACAGGGAAGTGATACTTATAATGCAGCAAGCTGTTCTAATTGCTGTTGTGGTAGAGTTTTTCTATTTTCCTGTCAAATGCATTTATTGGTCCACTGAAAAATGAAAATAATGTTCCCTGTAACTTAGACTCTTATTGATCAAGGCATTTTAAAAATCATGGGTGTTAACTCCCCTCAAGTTATGACCCGTTGTCCCCTACAGAATAATGGTTGCATCTAATATTAAAATAAAGATGGCGGAGTATAGCGTTGATTCATCTCGTTCTACTCTGGATTACTTGGAGTCAATAAAGATCCTAGAAAGTTAGTATTTATATGCCTGTGTGTTTTTTGTTTGTTTGTTTTTTCACTGTCTTTGACTTTCCCAGTATGTTTGTTGCTGTTGACAACAATTCAGTCCTCTGCCAGGCTTCAGTCAATGTTTTTCTTCACTACCTACCCAACTCCTCGTCGGGCACTATGTAGCTGGTGTGGTATATTTATCACAGACAGTAGGGCAATTGTCACATTTAGTGCTCCAAGAAAATATTCTCTGTCCATGTGTATTTATATAAATAGATGCAGTTTCTTTGGCTTGAATAACGATCACTGGCTTCGTACATACAGGTATACTGGTTTACCTGTTTCTAGTTGAAATATAGCCAATCTTATTAACCAAGACAGTTGGACATTTGCCACATGTCACAACACTCATTTCCAAGTGCCATAGCTTGAAACAAGTAGTCAAATCTGATATTGGCTGGAGCTTTAGTTTATATGGACATGGTAAATGGCAAACTAGATGGTCAGAAAGTAATAAAAATAATCACAGCTTTACTCCACCCACCCCACTATGAAGTAAAAGGCTGTTTATAAGGCCATGTATGATGGTTTCATTTTTCTTATGGAAAACAATTTTAATTAAAAACTTCTATGCTCCTGTACCCAACCGTGGGGGTTCATCACACTAAACAACAGGTGTCACTATTACTAAGATAAATGTACTTTTTTTTTCATTAAAATTACTGAATGCTTATACATATGTACTAAAACGTTAGTTAACATTTAATATCAGGCAATGCATTGGTTCATTACCCTGGCTACGTGTTAAAATGGTTATGAATTCATTTTGGATAAGTACGTACGTAACCGACCAATCTTGGACTTTATTTCAATATGTTGGTCAGGGTTCTGACCCTGTGTATTTTTCGGTGGGTACCGTTTAATTTCATTACCCTGGCTACGTGTTAAAATGGGTCTGAAGTCACTCTGGATAAGTACGTACGTAACCGACCAATCTTGGACTTTAATTCAATGTGTTGGTCAGGGTTCTGACCCTGTGTATTTTTCGGTGGGTACCGTTTAATTTCACTACCCTGGCTACGTGTTAAAATGGTTATGAATTCATTTTGGATAAGTACGTACATAACCGACCAATCTTGGACTTTATTTCAATATGTTGGTCAGGGTTCAGACCCTGTGTATTTTTCGGTGGGTACCGTTTAATTTCATTACCCTGGCTACGTGTTAAAATGGTTATGAATTCATTTTGGATAAGTACGTACATAACCGACCAATCTTGGACTTTATTTCAATATGTTGGTCAGGGTTCAGACCCTGTGTATTTTTCGGTGGGTACCGTTTAATTTCACCACCCTGGCTACGTGTTAAAATGGTTATGAATTCACTCTGGATAAGTACGTACATAACCGACCAATCTTGGACTTTATTTCAATATGTTGGTCAGGGTTCAGACCCTGTGTATTTTTCGGTGGGTACCGTTTAATTTCATTACCCTGGCTACGTGTTAAAATGGTTATGAATTCATTTTGGATAAGTACGTACATAACCGACCAATCTTGGACTTTATTTCAATGTGTTGGTCAGGGTTCTGACCCTGTGTATTTTTCGGTGGGTACCGTTTAATTTCATTACCCTGGCTACGTGTTAAAATGGGTCTGAAGTCACTCTGGATAAGTACGTACATAACCGACCAATCTTGGACTTTATTTTGCATGCAGGTAAGGTACACCTACAGACATAACTGTGGACATTCAGTTCTTTTTATTTAGATCATGGCAATTTTTTGGTCAGAGCGCCCTCTAGTTTTGTGGAGAATCATGTTCATTTGGAATGCTCTGATTGGATGGAAGTTCAAGCCTAGCAAGGTGTGATAGAATTGGCCTGTTATGTTCAGATTCAAATAAGCATGAACCACTAATTTGACAGGGAAGTGATACTTATAATGCAGCAAGCTGTTCTAATTGCTGTTGTGGTAGAGTTTTTCTATTTTCCTGTCAAATGCATTTATTGGTCCACTGAAAAATGAAAATAATGTTCCCTGTAACTTAGACTCTTATTGATCAAGGCATTTTAAAAATCATGGGTGTTAACTCCCCTCAAGTTATGACCCGTTGTCCCCTACAGAATAATGGTTGCATCTAATATTAAAATAAAGATGGCGGAGTATAGCGTTGATTCATCTCGTTCTACTCTGGATTACTTGGAGTCAATAAAGATCCTAGAAAGTTAGTATTTATATGCCTGTGTGTTTTTTGTTTGTTTGTTTTTTCACTGTCTTTGACTTTCCCAGTATGTTTGTTGCTGTTGACAACAATTCAGTCCTCTGCCAGGCTTCAGTCAATGTTTTTCTTCACTACCTACCCAACTCCTCGTCGGGCACTATGTAGCTGGTGTGGTATATTTATCACAGACAGTAGGGCAATTGTCACATTTAGTGCTCCAAGAAAATATTCTCTGTCCATGTGTATTTATATAAATAGATGCAGTTTCTTTGGCTTGAATAACGATCACTGGCTTCGTACATACAGGTATACTGGTTTACCTGTTTCTAGTTGAAATATAGCCAATCTTATTAACCAAGACAGTTGGACATGTGCCACATGTCACAACACTCATTTCCAAGTGCCATAGCTTGAAACAAGTAGTCAAATCTGATATTGGCTGGAGCTTTAGTTTATATGGACATGGTAAATGGCAAACTAGATGGTCAGAAAGTAATAAAAATAATCACAGCTTTACTCCACCCACCCCACTATGAAGTAAAAGGCTGTTTATAAGGCCATGTATGATGGTTTCATTTTTCTTATGGAAAACAATTTTAATTAAAAACTTCTATGCTCCTGTACCCAACCGTGGGGGTTCATCACACTAAACAACAGGTGTCACTATTACTAAGATAAATGTACTTTTTTTTTCATTAAAATTACTGAATGCTTATACATATGTACTAAAACGTTAGTTAACATTTAATATCAGGCAATGCATTGGTTCATTACCCTGGCTACGTGTTAAAATGGTTATGAATTCATTTTGGATAAGTACGTACGTAACCGACCAATCTTGGACTTTATTTCAATATGTTGGTCAGGGTTCTGACCCTGTGTATTTTTCGGTGGGTACCGTTTAATTTCATTACCCTGGCTACGTGTTAAAATGGTTATGAATTCATTTTGGATAAGTACGTACATAACCGACCAATCTTGGACTTTATTTCAATATGTTGGTCAGGGTTCTGACCCTGTGTATTTTTCGGTGGGTACCGTTTAATTTCATTACCCTGGCTACGTGTTAAAATGGTTATGAATTCATTTTGGATAAGTACGTACATAACCGACCAATCTTGGACTTTATTTCAATGTGTTGGTCAGGGTTCTGACCCTGTGTATTTTTCGGTGGGTACCGTTTAATTTCACTACCCTGGCTACGTGTTAAAATGGGTATGAATTCATTTTGGATAAGTACGTACATAACCGACCAATCTTGGACTTTATTTCAATGTGTTGGTCAGGGTTCTGACCCTGTGTATTTTTCGGTGGGTACCGTTTAATTTCATTACCCTGGCTACGTGTTAAAATGGGTCTGAAGTCACTCTGGATAAGTACGTACATAACCGACCAATCTTGGACTTTATTTCAATGTGTTGGTCAGGGTTCTGACCCTGTGTATTTTTCGGTGGGTACCGTTTAATTTCATTACCCTGGCTACGTGTTAAAATGGGTCTGAAGTCACTCTGGATAAGTACGTACATAACCGACCAATCTTGGACTTTATTTTGCATGCAGGTAAGGTACACCTACAGACATAACTGTGGACATTCAGTTCTTTTTATTTAGATCATGGCAATTTTTTGGTCAGAGCGCCCTCTAGTTTTGTGGAGAATCATGTTCATTTGGAATGCTCTGATTGGATGGAAGTTCAAGCCTAGCAAGGTGTGATAGAATTGGCCTGTTATGTTCAGATTCAAATAAGCATGAACCACTAATTTGACAGGGAAGTGATACTTATAATGCAGCAAGCTGTTCTAATTGCTGTTGTGGTAGAGTTTTTCTATTTTCCTGTCAAATGCATTTATTGGTCCACTGAAAAATGAAAATAATGTTCCCTGTAACTTAGACTCTTATTGATCAAGGCATTTTAAAAATCATGGGTGTTAACTCCCCTCAAGTTATGACCCGTTGTCCCCTACAGAATAATGGTTGCATCTAATATTAAAATAAAGATGGCGGAGTATAGCGTTGA
Organism: Saccoglossus kowalevskii; assembly: GCF_978046115.1. Lineage (NCBI taxonomy): Eukaryota > Metazoa > Hemichordata > Enteropneusta > Harrimaniidae > Saccoglossus > Saccoglossus kowalevskii. The sequence goes on from NW_028188671.1 coordinate 21,641, forward strand.
TTCATCTCGTTCTACTCTGGATTACTTGGAGTCAATAAAGATCCTAGAAAGTTAGTATTTATATGCCTGTGTGTTTTTTGTTTGTTTGTTTTTTCACTGTCTTTGACTTTCCCAGTATGTTTGTTGCTGTTGACAACAATTCAGTCCTCTGCCAGGCTTCAGTCAATGTTTTTCTTCACTACCTACCCAACTCCTCGTCGGGCACTATGTAGCTGGTGTGGTATATTTATCACAGACAGTAGGGCAATTGTCACATTTAGTGCTCCAAGAAAATATTCTCTGTCCATGTGTATTTATATAAATAGATGCAGTTTCTTTGGCTTGAATAACGATCACTGGCTTCGTACATACAGGTATACTGGTTTACCTGTTTCTAGTTGAAATATAGCCAATCTTATTAACCAAGACAGTTGGACATTTGCCACATGTCACAACACTCATTTCCAAGTGCCATAGCTTGAAACAAGTAGTCAAATCTGATATTGGCTGGAGCTTTAGTTTATATGGACATGGTAAATGGCAAACTAGATGGTCAGAAAGTAATAAAAATAATCACAGCTTTACTCCACCCACCCCACTATGAAGTAAAAGGCTGTTTATAAGGCCATGTATGATGGTTTCATTTTTCTTATGGAAAACAATTTTAATTAAAAACTTCTATGCTCCTGTACCCAACCGTGGGGGTTCATCACACTAAACAACAGGTGTCACTATTACTAAGATAAATGTACTTTTTTTTTCATTAAAATTACTGAATGCTTATACATATGTACTAAAACGTTAGTTAACATTTAATATCAGGCAATGCATTGGTTCATTACCCTGGCTACGTGTTAAAATGGTTATGAATTCATTTTGGATAAGTACGTACGTAACCGACCAATCTTGGACTTTATTTCAATATGTTGGTCAGGGTTCTGACCCTGTGTATTTTTCGGTGGGTACCGTTTAATTTCATTACCCTGGCTACGTGTTAAAATGGGTCTGAAGTCACTCTGGATAAGTACGTACGTAACCGACCAATCTTGGACTTTAATTCAATGTGTTGGTCAGGGTTCTGACCCTGTGTATTTTTCGGTGGGTACCGTTTAATTTCACTACCCTGGCTACGTGTTAAAATGGTTATGAATTCATTTTGGATAAGTACGTACATAACCGACCAATCTTGGACTTTATTTCAATATGTTGGTCAGGGTTCTGACCCTGTGTATTTTTCGGTGGGTACCGTTTAATTTCATTACCCTGGCTACGTGTTAAAATGGGTCTGAAGTCACTCTGGATAAGTACGTACATAACCGACCAATCTTGGACTTTATTTCAATGTGTTGGTCAGGGTTCTGACCCTGTGTATTTTTCGGTGGGTACCGTTTAATTTCATTACCCTGGCTACGTGTTAAAATGGGTCTGAAGTCACTCTGGATAAGTACGTACATAACCGACCAATCTTGGACTTTATTTTGCATGCAGGTAAGGTACACCTACAGACATAACTGTGGACATTCAGTTCTTTTTATTTAGATCATGGCAATTTTTTGGTCAGAGCGCCCTCTAGTTTTGTGGAGAATCATGTTCATTTGGAATGCTCTGATTGGATGGAAGTTCAAGCCTAGCAAGGTGTGATAGAATTGGCCTGTTATGTTCAGATTCAAATAAGCATGAACCACTAATTTGACAGGGAAGTGATACTTATAATGCAGCAAGCTGTTCTAATTGCTGTTGTGGTAGAGTTTTTCTATTTTCCTGTCAAATGCATTTATTGGTCCACTGAAAAATGAAAATAATGTTCCCTGTAACTTAGACTCTTATTGATCAAGGCATTTTAAAAATCATGGGTGTTAACTCCCCTCAAGTTATGACCCGTTGTCCCCTACAGAATAATGGTTGCATCTAATATTAAAATAAAGATGGCGGAGTATAGCGTTGATTCATCTCGTTCTACTCTGGATTACTTGGAGTCAATAAAGATCCTAGAAAGTTAGTATTTATATGCCTGTGTGTTTTTTGTTTGTTTGTTTTTTCACTGTCTTTGACTTTCCCAGTATGTTTGTTGCTGTTGACAACAATTCAGTCCTCTGCCAGGCTTCAGTCAATGTTTTTCTTCACTACCTACCCAACTCCTCGTCGGGCACTATGTAGCTGGTGTGGTATATTTATCACAGACAGTAGGGCAATTGTCACATTTAGTGCTCCAAGAAAATATTCTCTGTCCATGTGTATTTATATAAATAGATGCAGTTTCTTTGGCTTGAATAACGATCACTGGCTTCGTACATACAGGTATACTGGTTTACCTGTTTCTAGTTGAAATATAGCCAATCTTATTAACCAAGACAGTTGGACATTTGCCACATGTCACAACACTCATTTCCAAGTGCCATAGCTTGAAACAAGTAGTCAAATCTGATATTGGCTGGAGCTTTAGTTTATATGGACATGGTAAATGGCAAACTAGATGGTCAGAAAGTAATAAAAATAATCACAGCTTTACTCCACCCACCCCACTATGAAGTAAAAGGCTGTTTATAAGGCCATGTATGATGGTTTCATTTTTCTTATGGAAAACAATTTTAATTAAAAACTTCTATGCTCCTGTACCCAACCGTGGGGGTTCATCACACTAAACAACAGGTGTCACTATTACTAAGATAAATGTACTTTTTTTTTCATTAAAATTACTGAATGCTTATACATATGTACTAAAACGTTAGTTAACATTTAATATCAGGCAATGCATTGGTTCATTACCCTGGCTACGTGTTAAAATGGTTATGAATTCATTTTGGATAAGTACGTACGTAACCGACCAATCTTGGACTTTATTTCAATATGTTGGTCAGGGTTCTGACCCTGTGTATTTTTCGGTGGGTACCGTTTAATTTCATTACCCTGGCTACGTGTTAAAATGGGTCTGAAGTCACTCTGGATAAGTACGTACGTAACCGACCAATCTTGGACTTTAATTCAATGTGTTGGTCAGGGTTCTGACCCTGTGTATTTTTCGGTGGGTACCGTTTAATTTCACTACCCTGGCTACGTGTTAAAATGGTTATGAATTCATTTTGGATAAGTACGTACATAACCGACCAATCTTGGACTTTATTTCAATATGTTGGTCAGGGTTCAGACCCTGTGTATTTTTCGGTGGGTACCGTTTAATTTCATTACCCTGGCTACGTGTTAAAATGGTTATGAATTCATTTTGGATAAGTACGTACATAACCGACCAATCTTGGACTTTATTTCAATATGTTGGTCAGGGTTCAGACCCTGTGTATTTTTCGGTGGGTACCGTTTAATTTCACCACCCTGGCTACGTGTTAAAATGGTTATGAATTCACTCTGGATAAGTACGTACATAACCGACCAATCTTGGACTTTATTTCAATATGTTGGTCAGGGTTCAGACCCTGTGTATTTTTCGGTGGGTACCGTTTAATTTCATTACCCTGGCTACGTGTTAAAATGGTTATGAATTCATTTTGGATAAGTACGTACATAACCGACCAATCTTGGACTTTATTTCAATGTGTTGGTCAGGGTTCTGACCCTGTGTATTTTTCGGTGGGTACCGTTTAATTTCATTACCCTGGCTACGTGTTAAAATGGGTCTGAAGTCACTCTGGATAAGTACGTACATAACCGACCAATCTTGGACTTTATTTTGCATGCAGGTAAGGTACACCTACAGACATAACTGTGGACATTCAGTTCTTTTTATTTAGATCATGGCAATTTTTTGGTCAGAGCGCCCTCTAGTTTTGTGGAGAATCATGTTCATTTGGAATGCTCTGATTGGATGGAAGTTCAAGCCTAGCAAGGTGTGATAGAATTGGCCTGTTATGTTCAGATTCAAATAAGCATGAACCACTAATTTGACAGGGAAGTGATACTTATAATGCAGCAAGCTGTTCTAATTGCTGTTGTGGTAGAGTTTTTCTATTTTCCTGTCAAATGCATTTATTGGTCCACTGAAAAATGAAAATAATGTTCCCTGTAACTTAGACTCTTATTGATCAAGGCATTTTAAAAATCATGGGTGTTAACTCCCCTCAAGTTATGACCCGTTGTCCCCTACAGAATAATGGTTGCATCTAATATTAAAATAAAGATGGCGGAGTATAGCGTTGATTCATCTCGTTCTACTCTGGATTACTTGGAGTCAATAAAGATCCTAGAAAGTTAGTATTTATATGCCTGTGTGTTTTTTGTTTGTTTGTTTTTTCACTGTCTTTGACTTTCCCAGTATGTTTGTTGCTGTTGACAACAATTCAGTCCTCTGCCAGGCTTCAGTCAATGTTTTTCTTCACTACCTACCCAACTCCTCGTCGGGCACTATGTAGCTGGTGTGGTATATTTATCACAGACAGTAGGGCAATTGTCACATTTAGTGCTCCAAGAAAATATTCTCTGTCCATGTGTATTTATATAAATAGATGCAGTTTCTTTGGCTTGAATAACGATCACTGGCTTCGTACATACAGGTATACTGGTTTACCTGTTTCTAGTTGAAATATAGCCAATCTTATTAACCAAGACAGTTGGACATTTGCCACATGTCACAACACTCATTTCCAAGTGCCATAGCTTGAAACAAGTAGTCAAATCTGATATTGGCTGGAGCTTTAGTTTATATGGACATGGTAAATGGCAAACTAGATGGTCAGAAAGTAATAAAAATAATCACAGCTTTACTCCACCCACCCCACTATGAAGTAAAAGGCTGTTTATAAGGCCATGTATGATGGTTTCATTTTTCTTATGGAAAACAATTTTAATTAAAAACTTCTATGCTCCTGTACCCAACCGTGGGGGTTCATCACACTAAACAACAGGTGTCACTATTACTAAGATAAATGTACTTTTTTTTTCATTAAAATTACTGAATGCTTATACATATGTACTAAAACGTTAGTTAACATTTAATATCAGGCAATGCATTGGTTCATTACCCTGGCTACGTGTTAAAATGGTTATGAATTCATTTTGGATAAGTACGTACGTAACCGACCAATCTTGGACTTTATTTCAATATGTTGGTCAGGGTTCTGACCCTGTGTATTTTTCGGTGGGTACCGTTTAATTTCATTACCCTGGCTACGTGTTAAAATGGGTCTGAAGTCACTCTGGATAAGTACGTACGTAACCGACCAATCTTGGACTTTAATTCAATGTGTTGGTCAGGGTTCTGACCCTGTGTATTTTTCGGTGGGTACCGTTTAATTTCACTACCCTGGCTACGTGTTAAAATGGTTATGAATTCATTTTGGATAAGTACGTACATAACCGACCAATCTTGGACTTTATTTCAATATGTTGGTCAGGGTTCAGACCCTGTGTATTTTTCGGTGGGTACCGTTTAATTTCATTACCCTGGCTACGTGTTAAAATGGTTATGAATTCATTTTGGATAAGTACGTACATAACCGACCAATCTTGGACTTTATTTCAATATGTTGGTCAGGGTTCAGACCCTGTGTATTTTTCGGTGGGTACCGTTTAATTTCACCACCCTGGCTACGTGTTAAAATGGTTATGAATTCACTCTGGATAAGTACGTACATAACCGACCAATCTTGGACTTTATTTCAATATGTTGGTCAGGGTTCAGACCCTGTGTATTTTTCGGTGGGTACCGTTTAATTTCATTACCCTGGCTACGTGTTAAAATGGTTATGAATTCATTTTGGATAAGTACGTACATAACCGACCAATCTTGGACTTTATTTCAATGTGTTGGTCAGGGTTCTGACCCTGTGTATTTTTCGGTGGGTACCGTTTAATTTCATTACCCTGGCTACGTGTTAAAATGGGTCTGAAGTCACTCTGGATAAGTACGTACATAACCGACCAATCTTGGACTTTATTTTGCATGCAGGTAAGGTACACCTACAGACATAACTGTGGACATTCAGTTCTTTTTATTTAGATCATGGCAATTTTTTGGTCAGAGCGCCCTCTAGTTTTGTGGAGAATCATGTTCATTTGGAATGCTCTGATTGGATGGAAGTTCAAGCCTAGCAAGGTGTGATAGAATTGGCCTGTTATGTTCAGATTCAAATAAGCATGAACCACTAATTTGACAGGGAAGTGATACTTATAATGCAGCAAGCTGTTCTAATTGCTGTTGTGGTAGAGTTTTTCTATTTTCCTGTCAAATGCATTTATTGGTCCACTGAAAAATGAAAATAATGTTCCCTGTAACTTAGACTCTTATTGATCAAGGCATTTTAAAAATCATGGGTGTTAACTCCCCTCAAGTTATGACCCGTTGTCCCCTACAGAATAATGGTTGCATCTAATATTAAAATAAAGATGGCGGAGTATAGCGTTGATTCATCTCGTTCTACTCTGGATTACTTGGAGTCAATAAAGATCCTAGAAAGTTAGTATTTATATGCCTGTGTGTTTTTTGTTTGTTTGTTTTTTCACTGTCTTTGACTTTCCCAGTATGTTTGTTGCTGTTGACAACAATTCAGTCCTCTGCCAGGCTTCAGTCAATGTTTTTCTTCACTACCTACCCAACTCCTCGTCGGGCACTATGTAGCTGGTGTGGTATATTTATCACAGACAGTAGGGCAATTGTCACATTTAGTGCTCCAAGAAAATATTCTCTGTCCATGTGTATTTATATAAATAGATGCAGTTTCTTTGGCTTGAATAACGATCACTGGCTTCGTACATACAGGTATACTGGTTTACCTGTTTCTAGTTGAAATATAGCCAATCTTATTAACCAAGACAGTTGGACATTTGCCACATGTCACAACACTCATTTCCAAGTGCCATAGCTTGAAACAAGTAGTCAAATCTGATATTGGCTGGAGCTTTAGTTTATATGGACATGGTAAATGGCAAACTAGATGGTCAGAAAGTAATAAAAATAATCACAGCTTTACTCCACCCACCCCACTATGAAGTAAAAGGCTGTTTATAAGGCCATGTATGATGGTTTCATTTTTCTTATGGAAAACAATTTTAATTAAAAACTTCTATGCTCCTGTACCCAACCGTGGGGGTTCATCACACTAAACAACAGGTGTCACTATTACTAAGATAAATGTACTTTTTTTTTCATTAAAATTACTGAATGCTTATACATATGTACTAAAACGTTAGTTAACATTTAATATCAGGCAATGCATTGGTTCATTACCCTGGCTACGTGTTAAAATGGTTATGAATTCATTTTGGATAAGTACGTACATAACCGACCAATCTTGGACTTTATTTCAATATGTTGGTCAGGGTTCAGACCCTGTGTATTTTTCGGTGGGTACCGTTTAATTTCATTACCCTGGCTACGTGTTAAAATGGGTCTGAAGTCACTCTGGATAAGTACGTACATAACCGACCAATCTTGGACTTTATTTCAATATGTTGGTCAGGGTTCTGACCCTGTGTATTTTTCGGTGGGTACCGTTTAATTTCATTACCCTGGCTACGTGTTAAAATGGTTATGAATTCATTTTGGATAAGTACGTACATAACCGACCAATCTTGGACTTTATTTCAATATGTTGGTCAGGGTTCAGACCCTGTGTATTTTTCGGTGGGTACCGTTTAATTTCATTACCCTGGCTACGTGTTAAAATGGGTCTGAAGTCACTCTGGATAAGTACGTACATAACCGACCAATCTTGGACTTTATTTCAATATGTTGGTCAGGGTTCTGACCCTGTGTATTTTTCGGTGGGTACCGTTTAATTTCATTACCCTGGCTACGTGTTAAAATGGTTATGAATTCATTTTGGATAAGTACGTACATAACCGACCAATCTTGGACTTTATATTTCAATGTGTTGGTCAGGGTTCTGACCCTGTGTATTTTTCGGTGGGTACCGTTTAATTTCATTACCCTGGCTACGTGTTAAAATGGTTATGAATTCATTTTGGATGAGTACGTACATAACCGACCAATCTTGGACTTTATTTCAATATGTTGGTCAGGGTTCTGACCCTGTGTATTTTTCGGTGGGTACCGTTTAATTTCATTACCCTGGCTACGTGTTAAAATGGTTATGAATTCATTTTGGATAAGTACGTACATAACCGACCAATCTTGGACTTTATTTCAATATGTTGGTCAGGGTTCAGACCCTGTGTATTTTTCGGTGGGTACCGTTTAATTTCATTACCCTGGCTACGTGTTAAAATGGGTCTGAAGTCACTCTGGATAAGTACGTACATAACCGACCAATCTTGGACTTTATTTCAATATGTTGGTCAGGGTTCAGACCCTGTGTATTTTTCGGTGGGTACCGTTTAATTTCATTACCCTGGCTACGTGTTAAAATGGTTATGAATTCATTTTGGATAAGTACGTACATAACCGACCAATCTTGGACTTTATTTCAATGTGTTGGTCAGGGTTCTGACCCTGTGTATTTTTCGGTGGGTACCGTTTAATTTCATTACCCTGGCTACGTGTTAAAATGGGTCTGAAGTCACTCTGGATAAGTACGTACATAACCGACCAATCTTGGACTTTATTTTGCATGCAGGTAAGGTACACCTACAGACATAACTGTGGACATTCAGTTCTTTTTATTTAGATCATGGCAATTTTTTGGTCAGAGCGCCCTCTAGTTTTGTGGAGAATCATGTTCATTTGGAATGCTCTGATTGGATGGAAGTTCAAGCCTAGCAAGGTGTGATAGAATTGGCCTGTTATGTTCAGATTCAAATAAGCATGAACCACTAATTTGACAGGGAAGTGATACTTATAATGCAGCAAGCTGTTCTAATTGCTGTTGTGGTAGAGTTTTTCTATTTTCCTGTCAAATGCATTTATTGGTCCACTGAAAAATGAAAATAATGTTCCCTGTAACTTAGACTCTTATTGATCAAGGCATTTTAAAAATCATGGGTGTTAACTCCCCTCAAGTTATGACCCGTTGTCCCCTACAGAATAATGGTTGCATCTAATATTAAAATAAAGATGGCGGAGTATAGCGTTGATTCATCTCGTTCTACTCTGGATTACTTGGAGTCAATAAAGATCCTAGAAAGTTAGTATTTATATGCCTGTGTGTTTTTTGTTTGTTTGTTTTTTCACTGTCTTTGACTTTCCCAGTATGTTTGTTGCTGTTGACAACAATTCAGTCCTCTGCCAGGCTTCAGTCAATGTTTTTCTTCACTACCTACCCAACTCCTCGTCGGGCACTATGTAGCTGGTGTGGTATATTTATCACAGACAGTAGGGCAATTGTCACATTTAGTGCTCCAAGAAAATATTCTCTGTCCATGTGTATTTATATAAATAGATGCAGTTTCTTTGGCTTGAATAACGATCACTGGCTTCGTACATACAGGTATACTGGTTTACCTGTTTCTAGTTGAAATATAGCCAATCTTATTAACCAAGACAGTTGGACATTTGCCACATGTCACAACACTCATTTCCAAGTGCCATAGCTTGAAACAAGTAGTCAAATCTGATATTGGCTGGAGCTTTAGTTTATATGGACATGGTAAATGGCAAACTAGATGGTCAGAAAGTAATAAAAATAATCACAGCTTTACTCCACCCACCCCACTATGAAGTAAAAGGCTGTTTATAAGGCCATGTATGATGGTTTCATTTTTCTTATGGAAAACAATTTTAATTAAAAACTTCTATGCTCCTGTACCCAACCGTGGGGGTTCATCACACTAAACAACAGGTGTCACTATTACTAAGATAAATGTACTTTTTTTTTCATTAAAATTACTGAATGCTTATACATATGTACTAAAACGTTAGTTAACATTTAATATCAGGCAATGCATTGGTTCATTACCCTGGCTACGTGTTAAAATGGTTATGAATTCATTTTGGATAAGTACGTACATAACCGACCAATCTTGGACTTTATTTCAATATGTTGGTCAGGGTTCAGACCCTGTGTATTTTTCGGTGGGTACCGTTTAATTTCATTACCCTGGCTACGTGTTAAAATGGGTCTGAAGTCACTCTGGATAAGTACGTACATAACCGACCAATCTTGGACTTTATTTCAATATGTTGGTCAGGGTTCTGACCCTGTGTATTTTTCGGTGGGTACCGTTTAATTTCATTACCCTGGCTACGTGTTAAAATGGTTATGAATTCATTTTGGATAAGTACGTACATAACCGACCAATCTTGGACTTTATTTCAATATGTTGGTCAGGGTTCAGACCCTGTGTATTTTTCGGTGGGTACCGTTTAATTTCATTACCCTGGCTACGTGTTAAAATGGGTCTGAAGTCACTCTGGATAAGTACGTACATAACCGACCAATCTTGGACTTTATTTCAATATGTTGGTCAGGGTTCTGACCCTGTGTATTTTTCGGTGGGTACCGTTTAATTTCATTACCCTGGCTACGTGTTAAAATGGTTATGAATTCATTTTGGATAAGTACGTACATAACCGACCAATCTTGGACTTTATATTTCAATGTGTTGGTCAGGGTTCTGACCCTGTGTATTTTTCGGTGGGTACCGTTTAATTTCATTACCCTGGCTACGTGTTAAAATGGTTATGAATTCATTTTGGATGAGTACGTACATAACCGACCAATCTTGGACTTTATTTCAATATGTTGGTCAGGGTTCTGACCCTGTGTATTTTTCGGTGGGTACCGTTTAATTTCATTACCCTGGCTACGTGTTAAAATGGTTATGAATTCATTTTGGATAAGTACGTACATAACCGACCAATCTTGGACTTTATTTCAATATGTTGGTCAGGGTTCAGACCCTGTGTATTTTTCGGTGGGTACCGTTTAATTTCATTACCCTGGCTACGTGTTAAAATGGGTCTGAAGTCACTCTGGATAAGTACGTACATAACCGACCAATCTTGGACTTTATTTTGCATGCAGGTAAGGTACACCTACAGACATAACTGTGGACATTCAGTTCTTTTTATTTAGATCATGGCAATTTTTTGGTCAGAGCGCCCTCTAGTTTTGTGGAGAATCATGTTCATTTGGAATGCTCTGATTGGATGGAAGTTCAAGCCTAGCAAGGTGTGATAGAATTGGCCTGTTATGTTCAGATTCAAATAAGCATGAACCACTAATTTGACAGGGAAGTGATACTTATAATGCAGCAAGCTGTTCTAATTGCTGTTGTGGTAGAGTTTTTCTATTTTCCTGTCAAATGCATTTATTGGTCCACTGAAAAATGAAAATAATGTTCCCTGTAACTTAGACTCTTATTGATCAAGGCATTTTAAAAATCATGGGTGTTAACTCCCCTCAAGTTATGACCCGTTGTCCCCTACAGAATAATGGTTGCATCTAATATTAAAATAAAGATGGCGGAGTATAGCGTTGATTCATCTCGTTCTACTCTGGATTACTTGGAGTCAATAAAGATCCTAGAAAGTTAGTATTTATATGCCTGTGTGTTTTTTGTTTGTTTGTTTTTTCACTGTCTTTGACTTTCCCAGTATGTTTGTTGCTGTTGACAACAATTCAGTCCTCTGCCAGGCTTCAGTCAATGTTTTTCTTCACTACCTACCCAACTCCTCGTCGGGCACTATGTAGCTGGTGTGGTATATTTATCACAGACAGTAGGGCAATTGTCACATTTAGTGCTCCAAGAAAATATTCTCTGTCCATGTGTATTTATATAAATAGATGCAGTTTCTTTGGCTTGAATAACGATCACTGGCTTCGTACATACAGGTATACTGGTTTACCTGTTTCTAGTTGAAATATAGCCAATCTTATTAACCAAGACAGTTGGACATTTGCCACATGTCACAACACTCATTTCCAAGTGCCATAGCTTGAAACAAGTAGTCAAATCTGATATTGGCTGGAGCTTTAGTTTATATGGACATGGTAAATGGCAAACTAGATGGTCAGAAAGTAATAAAAATAATCACAGCTTTACTCCACCCACCCCACTATGAAGTAAAAGGCTGTTTATAAGGCCATGTATGATGGTTTCATTTTTCTTATGGAAAACAATTTTAATTAAAAACTTCTATGCTCCTGTACCCAACCGTGGGGGTTCATCACACTAAACAACAGGTGTCACTATTACTAAGATAAATGTACTTTTTTTTTCATTAAAATTACTGAATGCTTATACATATGTACTAAAACGTTAGTTAACATTTAATATCAGGCAATGCATTGGTTCATTACCCTGGCTACGTGTTAAAATGGTTATGAATTCATTTTGGATAAGTACGTACGTAACCGACCAATCTTGGACTTTATTTCAATATGTTGGTCAGGGTTCTGACCCTGTGTATTTTTCGGTGGGTACCGTTTAATTTCATTACCCTGGCTACGTGTTAAAATGGGTCTGAAGTCACTCTGGATAAGTACGTACGTAACCGACCAATCTTGGACTTTAATTCAATGTGTTGGTCAGGGTTCTGACCCTGTGTATTTTTCGGTGGGTACCGTTTAATTTCACTACCCTGGCTACGTGTTAAAATGGTTATGAATTCATTTTGGATAAGTACGTACATAACCGACCAATCTTGGACTTTATTTCAATATGTTGGTCAGGGTTCAGACCCTGTGTATTTTTCGGTGGGTACCGTTTAATTTCATTACCCTGGCTACGTGTTAAAATGGTTATGAATTCATTTTGGATAAGTACGTACATAACCGACCAATCTTGGACTTTATTTCAATATGTTGGTCAGGGTTCAGACCCTGTGTATTTTTCGGTGGGTACCGTTTAATTTCACCACCCTGGCTACGTGTTAAAATGGTTATGAATTCACTCTGGATAAGTACGTACATAACCGACCAATCTTGGACTTTATTTCAATATGTTGGTCAGGGTTCAGACCCTGTGTATTTTTCGGTGGGTACCGTTTAATTTCATTACCCTGGCTACGTGTTAAAATGGTTATGAATTCATTTTGGATAAGTACGTACATAACCGACCAATCTTGGACTTTATTTCAATGTGTTGGTCAGGGTTCTGACCCTGTGTATTTTTCGGTGGGTACCGTTTAATTTCATTACCCTGGCTACGTGTTAAAATGGGTCTGAAGTCACTCTGGATAAGTACGTACATAACCGACCAATCTTGGACTTTATTTTGCATGCAGGTAAGGTACACCTACAGACATAACTGTGGACATTCAGTTCTTTTTATTTAGATCATGGCAATTTTTTGGTCAGAGCGCCCTCTAGTTTTGTGGAGAATCATGTTCATTTGGAATGCTCTGATTGGATGGAAGTTCAAGCCTAGCAAGGTGTGATAGAATTGGCCTGTTATGTTCAGATTCAAATAAGCATGAACCACTAATTTGACAGGGAAGTGATACTTATAATGCAGCAAGCTGTTCTAATTGCTGTTGTGGTAGAGTTTTTCTATTTTCCTGTCAAATGCATTTATTGGTCCACTGAAAAATGAAAATAATGTTCCCTGTAACTTAGACTCTTATTGATCAAGGCATTTTAAAAATCATGGGTGTTAACTCCCCTCAAGTTATGACCCGTTGTCCCCTACAGAATAATGGTTGCATCTAATATTAAAATAAAGATGGCGGAGTATAGCGTTGATTCATCTCGTTCTACTCTGGATTACTTGGAGTCAATAAAGATCCTAGAAAGTTAGTATTTATATGCCTGTGTGTTTTTTGTTTGTTTGTTTTTTCACTGTCTTTGACTTTCCCAGTATGTTTGTTGCTGTTGACAACAATTCAGTCCTCTGCCAGGCTTCAGTCAATGTTTTTCTTCACTACCTACCCAACTCCTCGTCGGGCACTATGTAGCTGGTGTGGTATATTTATCACAGACAGTAGGGCAATTGTCACATTTAGTGCTCCAAGAAAATATTCTCTGTCCATGTGTATTTATATAAATAGATGCAGTTTCTTTGGCTTGAATAACGATCACTGGCTTCGTACATACAGGTATACTGGTTTACCTGTTTCTAGTTGAAATATAGCCAATCTTATTAACCAAGACAGTTGGACATTTGCCACATGTCACAACACTCATTTCCAAGTGCCATAGCTTGAAACAAGTAGTCAAATCTGATATTGGCTGGAGCTTTAGTTTATATGGACATGGTAAATGGCAAACTAGATGGTCAGAAAGTAATAAAAATAATCACAGCTTTACTCCACCCACCCCACTATGAAGTAAAAGGCTGTTTATAAGGCCATGTATGATGGTTTCATTTTTCTTATGGAAAACAATTTTAATTAAAAACTTCTATGCTCCTGTACCCAACCGTGGGGGTTCATCACACTAAACAACAGGTGTCACTATTACTAAGATAAATGTACTTTTTTTTTCATTAAAATTACTGAATGCTTATACATATGTACTAAAACGTTAGTTAACATTTAATATCAGGCAATGCATTGGTTCATTACCCTGGCTACGTGTTAAAATGGTTATGAATTCATTTTGGATAAGTACGTACATAACCGACCAATCTTGGACTTTATTTCAATATGTTGGTCAGGGTTCAGACCCTGTGTATTTTTCGGTGGGTACCGTTTAATTTCATTACCCTGGCTACGTGTTAAAATGGGTCTGAAGTCACTCTGGATAAGTACGTACATAACCGACCAATCTTGGACTTTATTTCAATATGTTGGTCAGGGTTCTGACCCTGTGTATTTTTCGGTGGGTACCGTTTAATTTCATTACCCTGGCTACGTGTTAAAATGGTTATGAATTCATTTTGGATAAGTACGTACATAACCGACCAATCTTGGACTTTATTTCAATATGTTGGTCAGGGTTCAGACCCTGTGTATTTTTCGGTGGGTACCGTTTAATTTCATTACCCTGGCTACGTGTTAAAATGGGTCTGAAGTCACTCTGGATAAGTACGTACATAACCGACCAATCTTGGACTTTATTTCAATATGTTGGTCAGGGTTCTGACCCTGTGTATTTTTCGGTGGGTACCGTTTAATTTCATTACCCTGGCTACGTGTTAAAATGGTTATGAATTCATTTTGGATAAGTACGTACATAACCGACCAATCTTGGACTTTATATTTCAATGTGTTGGTCAGGGTTCTGACCCTGTGTATTTTTCGGTGGGTACCGTTTAATTTCATTACCCTGGCTACGTGTTAAAATGGTTATGAATTCATTTTGGATGAGTACGTACATAACCGACCAATCTTGGACTTTATTTCAATATGTTGGTCAGGGTTCTGACCCTGTGTATTTTTCGGTGGGTACCGTTTAATTTCATTACCCTGGCTACGTGTTAAAATGGTTATGAATTCATTTTGGATAAGTACGTACATAACCGACCAATCTTGGACTTTATTTCAATATGTTGGTCAGGGTTCAGACCCTGTGTATTTTTCGGTGGGTACCGTTTAATTTCATTACCCTGGCTACGTGTTAAAATGGGTCTGAAGTCACTCTGGATAAGTACGTACATAACCGACCAATCTTGGACTTTATTTTGCATGCAGGTAAGGTACACCTACAGACATAACTGTGGACATTCAGTTCTTTTTATTTAGATCATGGCAATTTTTTGGTCAGAGCGCCCTCTAGTTTTGTGGAGAATCATGTTCATTTGGAATGCTCTGATTGGATGGAAGTTCAAGCCTAGCAAGGTGTGATAGAATTGGCCTGTTATGTTCAGATTCAAATAAGCATGAACCACTAATTTGACAGGGAAGTGATACTTATAATGCAGCAAGCTGTTCTAATTGCTGTTGTGGTAGAGTTTTTCTATTTTCCTGTCAAATGCATTTATTGGTCCACTGAAAAATGAAAATAATGTTCCCTGTAACTTAGACTCTTATTGATCAAGGCATTTTAAAAATCATGGGTGTTAACTCCCCTCAAGTTATGACCCGTTGTCCCCTACAGAATAATGGTTGCATCTAATATTAAAATAAAGATGGCGGAGTATAGCGTTGATTCATCTCGTTCTACTCTGGATTACTTGGAGTCAATAAAGATCCTAGAAAGTTAGTATTTATATGCCTGTGTGTTTTTTGTTTGTTTGTTTTTTCACTGTCTTTGACTTTCCCAGTATGTTTGTTGCTGTTGACAACAATTCAGTCCTCTGCCAGGCTTCAGTCAATGTTTTTCTTCACTACCTACCCAACTCCTCGTCGGGCACTATGTAGCTGGTGTGGTATATTTATCACAGACAGTAGGGCAATTGTCACATTTAGTGCTCCAAGAAAATATTCTCTGTCCATGTGTATTTATATAAATAGATGCAGTTTCTTTGGCTTGAATAACGATCACTGGCTTCG
Source organism: Saccoglossus kowalevskii (assembly GCF_978046115.1). Classification (NCBI taxonomy): domain Eukaryota; kingdom Metazoa; phylum Hemichordata; class Enteropneusta; family Harrimaniidae; genus Saccoglossus; species Saccoglossus kowalevskii. The sequence goes on from NW_028188671.1 coordinate 37,839, forward strand.
TACATACAGGTATACTGGTTTACCTGTTTCTAGTTGAAATATAGCCAATCTTATTAACCAAGACAGTTGGACATTTGCCACATGTCACAACACTCATTTCCAAGTGCCATAGCTTGAAACAAGTAGTCAAATCTGATATTGGCTGGAGCTTTAGTTTATATGGACATGGTAAATGGCAAACTAGATGGTCAGAAAGTAATAAAAATAATCACAGCTTTACTCCACCCACCCCACTATGAAGTAAAAGGCTGTTTATAAGGCCATGTATGATGGTTTCATTTTTCTTATGGAAAACAATTTTAATTAAAAACTTCTATGCTCCTGTACCCAACCGTGGGGGTTCATCACACTAAACAACAGGTGTCACTATTACTAAGATAAATGTACTTTTTTTTTCATTAAAATTACTGAATGCTTATACATATGTACTAAAACGTTAGTTAACATTTAATATCAGGCAATGCATTGGTTCATTACCCTGGCTACGTGTTAAAATGGTTATGAATTCATTTTGGATAAGTACGTACGTAACCGACCAATCTTGGACTTTATTTCAATATGTTGGTCAGGGTTCTGACCCTGTGTATTTTTCGGTGGGTACCGTTTAATTTCATTACCCTGGCTACGTGTTAAAATGGGTCTGAAGTCACTCTGGATAAGTACGTACGTAACCGACCAATCTTGGACTTTAATTCAATGTGTTGGTCAGGGTTCTGACCCTGTGTATTTTTCGGTGGGTACCGTTTAATTTCACTACCCTGGCTACGTGTTAAAATGGTTATGAATTCATTTTGGATAAGTACGTACATAACCGACCAATCTTGGACTTTATTTCAATATGTTGGTCAGGGTTCAGACCCTGTGTATTTTTCGGTGGGTACCGTTTAATTTCATTACCCTGGCTACGTGTTAAAATGGTTATGAATTCATTTTGGATAAGTACGTACATAACCGACCAATCTTGGACTTTATTTCAATATGTTGGTCAGGGTTCAGACCCTGTGTATTTTTCGGTGGGTACCGTTTAATTTCACCACCCTGGCTACGTGTTAAAATGGTTATGAATTCACTCTGGATAAGTACGTACATAACCGACCAATCTTGGACTTTATTTCAATATGTTGGTCAGGGTTCAGACCCTGTGTATTTTTCGGTGGGTACCGTTTAATTTCATTACCCTGGCTACGTGTTAAAATGGTTATGAATTCATTTTGGATAAGTACGTACATAACCGACCAATCTTGGACTTTATTTCAATGTGTTGGTCAGGGTTCTGACCCTGTGTATTTTTCGGTGGGTACCGTTTAATTTCATTACCCTGGCTACGTGTTAAAATGGGTCTGAAGTCACTCTGGATAAGTACGTACATAACCGACCAATCTTGGACTTTATTTTGCATGCAGGTAAGGTACACCTACAGACATAACTGTGGACATTCAGTTCTTTTTATTTAGATCATGGCAATTTTTTGGTCAGAGCGCCCTCTAGTTTTGTGGAGAATCATGTTCATTTGGAATGCTCTGATTGGATGGAAGTTCAAGCCTAGCAAGGTGTGATAGAATTGGCCTGTTATGTTCAGATTCAAATAAGCATGAACCACTAATTTGACAGGGAAGTGATACTTATAATGCAGCAAGCTGTTCTAATTGCTGTTGTGGTAGAGTTTTTCTATTTTCCTGTCAAATGCATTTATTGGTCCACTGAAAAATGAAAATAATGTTCCCTGTAACTTAGACTCTTATTGATCAAGGCATTTTAAAAATCATGGGTGTTAACTCCCCTCAAGTTATGACCCGTTGTCCCCTACAGAATAATGGTTGCATCTAATATTAAAATAAAGATGGCGGAGTATAGCGTTGATTCATCTCGTTCTACTCTGGATTACTTGGAGTCAATAAAGATCCTAGAAAGTTAGTATTTATATGCCTGTGTGTTTTTTGTTTGTTTGTTTTTTCACTGTCTTTGACTTTCCCAGTATGTTTGTTGCTGTTGACAACAATTCAGTCCTCTGCCAGGCTTCAGTCAATGTTTTTCTTCACTACCTACCCAACTCCTCGTCGGGCACTATGTAGCTGGTGTGGTATATTTATCACAGACAGTAGGGCAATTGTCACATTTAGTGCTCCAAGAAAATATTCTCTGTCCATGTGTATTTATATAAATAGATGCAGTTTCTTTGGCTTGAATAACGATCACTGGCTTCGTACATACAGGTATACTGGTTTACCTGTTTCTAGTTGAAATATAGCCAATCTTATTAACCAAGACAGTTGGACATTTGCCACATGTCACAACACTCATTTCCAAGTGCCATAGCTTGAAACAAGTAGTCAAATCTGATATTGGCTGGAGCTTTAGTTTATATGGACATGGTAAATGGCAAACTAGATGGTCAGAAAGTAATAAAAATAATCACAGCTTTACTCCACCCACCCCACTATGAAGTAAAAGGCTGTTTATAAGGCCATGTATGATGGTTTCATTTTTCTTATGGAAAACAATTTTAATTAAAAACTTCTATGCTCCTGTACCCAACCGTGGGGGTTCATCACACTAAACAACAGGTGTCACTATTACTAAGATAAATGTACTTTTTTTTTCATTAAAATTACTGAATGCTTATACATATGTACTAAAACGTTAGTTAACATTTAATATCAGGCAATGCATTGGTTCATTACCCTGGCTACGTGTTAAAATGGTTATGAATTCATTTTGGATAAGTACGTACATAACCGACCAATCTTGGACTTTATTTCAATATGTTGGTCAGGGTTCAGACCCTGTGTATTTTTCGGTGGGTACCGTTTAATTTCATTACCCTGGCTACGTGTTAAAATGGGTCTGAAGTCACTCTGGATAAGTACGTACATAACCGACCAATCTTGGACTTTATTTCAATATGTTGGTCAGGGTTCTGACCCTGTGTATTTTTCGGTGGGTACCGTTTAATTTCATTACCCTGGCTACGTGTTAAAATGGTTATGAATTCATTTTGGATAAGTACGTACATAACCGACCAATCTTGGACTTTATTTCAATATGTTGGTCAGGGTTCAGACCCTGTGTATTTTTCGGTGGGTACCGTTTAATTTCATTACCCTGGCTACGTGTTAAAATGGGTCTGAAGTCACTCTGGATAAGTACGTACATAACCGACCAATCTTGGACTTTATTTCAATATGTTGGTCAGGGTTCTGACCCTGTGTATTTTTCGGTGGGTACCGTTTAATTTCATTACCCTGGCTACGTGTTAAAATGGTTATGAATTCATTTTGGATAAGTACGTACATAACCGACCAATCTTGGACTTTATATTTCAATGTGTTGGTCAGGGTTCTGACCCTGTGTATTTTTCGGTGGGTACCGTTTAATTTCATTACCCTGGCTACGTGTTAAAATGGTTATGAATTCATTTTGGATGAGTACGTACATAACCGACCAATCTTGGACTTTATTTCAATATGTTGGTCAGGGTTCTGACCCTGTGTATTTTTCGGTGGGTACCGTTTAATTTCATTACCCTGGCTACGTGTTAAAATGGTTATGAATTCATTTTGGATAAGTACGTACATAACCGACCAATCTTGGACTTTATTTCAATATGTTGGTCAGGGTTCAGACCCTGTGTATTTTTCGGTGGGTACCGTTTAATTTCATTACCCTGGCTACGTGTTAAAATGGGTCTGAAGTCACTCTGGATAAGTACGTACATAACCGACCAATCTTGGACTTTATTTTGCATGCAGGTAAGGTACACCTACAGACATAACTGTGGACATTCAGTTCTTTTTATTTAGATCATGGCAATTTTTTGGTCAGAGCGCCCTCTAGTTTTGTGGAGAATCATGTTCATTTGGAATGCTCTGATTGGATGGAAGTTCAAGCCTAGCAAGGTGTGATAGAATTGGCCTGTTATGTTCAGATTCAAATAAGCATGAACCACTAATTTGACAGGGAAGTGATACTTATAATGCAGCAAGCTGTTCTAATTGCTGTTGTGGTAGAGTTTTTCTATTTTCCTGTCAAATGCATTTATTGGTCCACTGAAAAATGAAAATAATGTTCCCTGTAACTTAGACTCTTATTGATCAAGGCATTTTAAAAATCATGGGTGTTAACTCCCCTCAAGTTATGACCCGTTGTCCCCTACAGAATAATGGTTGCATCTAATATTAAAATAAAGATGGCGGAGTATAGCGTTGATTCATCTCGTTCTACTCTGGATTACTTGGAGTCAATAAAGATCCTAGAAAGTTAGTATTTATATGCCTGTGTGTTTTTTGTTTGTTTGTTTTTTCACTGTCTTTGACTTTCCCAGTATGTTTGTTGCTGTTGACAACAATTCAGTCCTCTGCCAGGCTTCAGTCAATGTTTTTCTTCACTACCTACCCAACTCCTCGTCGGGCACTATGTAGCTGGTGTGGTATATTTATCACAGACAGTAGGGCAATTGTCACATTTAGTGCTCCAAGAAAATATTCTCTGTCCATGTGTATTTATATAAATAGATGCAGTTTCTTTGGCTTGAATAACGATCACTGGCTTCGTACATACAGGTATACTGGTTTACCTGTTTCTAGTTGAAATATAGCCAATCTTATTAACCAAGACAGTTGGACATTTGCCACATGTCACAACACTCATTTCCAAGTGCCATAGCTTGAAACAAGTAGTCAAATCTGATATTGGCTGGAGCTTTAGTTTATATGGACATGGTAAATGGCAAACTAGATGGTCAGAAAGTAATAAAAATAATCACAGCTTTACTCCACCCACCCCACTATGAAGTAAAAGGCTGTTTATAAGGCCATGTATGATGGTTTCATTTTTCTTATGGAAAACAATTTTAATTAAAAACTTCTATGCTCCTGTACCCAACCGTGGGGGTTCATCACACTAAACAACAGGTGTCACTATTACTAAGATAAATGTACTTTTTTTTTCATTAAAATTACTGAATGCTTATACATATGTACTAAAACGTTAGTTAACATTTAATATCAGGCAATGCATTGGTTCATTACCCTGGCTACGTGTTAAAATGGTTATGAATTCATTTTGGATAAGTACGTACATAACCGACCAATCTTGGACTTTATTTCAATATGTTGGTCAGGGTTCAGACCCTGTGTATTTTTCGGTGGGTACCGTTTAATTTCATTACCCTGGCTACGTGTTAAAATGGGTCTGAAGTCACTCTGGATAAGTACGTACATAACCGACCAATCTTGGACTTTATTTCAATATGTTGGTCAGGGTTCTGACCCTGTGTATTTTTCGGTGGGTACCGTTTAATTTCATTACCCTGGCTACGTGTTAAAATGGTTATGAATTCATTTTGGATAAGTACGTACATAACCGACCAATCTTGGACTTTATTTCAATATGTTGGTCAGGGTTCAGACCCTGTGTATTTTTCGGTGGGTACCGTTTAATTTCATTACCCTGGCTACGTGTTAAAATGGGTCTGAAGTCACTCTGGATAAGTACGTACATAACCGACCAATCTTGGACTTTATTTCAATATGTTGGTCAGGGTTCTGACCCTGTGTATTTTTCGGTGGGTACCGTTTAATTTCATTACCCTGGCTACGTGTTAAAATGGTTATGAATTCATTTTGGATAAGTACGTACATAACCGACCAATCTTGGACTTTATATTTCAATGTGTTGGTCAGGGTTCTGACCCTGTGTATTTTTCGGTGGGTACCGTTTAATTTCATTACCCTGGCTACGTGTTAAAATGGTTATGAATTCATTTTGGATGAGTACGTACATAACCGACCAATCTTGGACTTTATTTCAATATGTTGGTCAGGGTTCTGACCCTGTGTATTTTTCGGTGGGTACCGTTTAATTTCATTACCCTGGCTACGTGTTAAAATGGTTATGAATTCATTTTGGATAAGTACGTACATAACCGACCAATCTTGGACTTTATTTCAATATGTTGGTCAGGGTTCAGACCCTGTGTATTTTTCGGTGGGTACCGTTTAATTTCATTACCCTGGCTACGTGTTAAAATGGGTCTGAAGTCACTCTGGATAAGTACGTACATAACCGACCAATCTTGGACTTTATTTTGCATGCAGGTAAGGTACACCTACAGACATAACTGTGGACATTCAGTTCTTTTTATTTAGATCATGGCAATTTTTTGGTCAGAGCGCCCTCTAGTTTTGTGGAGAATCATGTTCATTTGGAATGCTCTGATTGGATGGAAGTTCAAGCCTAGCAAGGTGTGATAGAATTGGCCTGTTATGTTCAGATTCAAATAAGCATGAACCACTAATTTGACAGGGAAGTGATACTTATAATGCAGCAAGCTGTTCTAATTGCTGTTGTGGTAGAGTTTTTCTATTTTCCTGTCAAATGCATTTATTGGTCCACTGAAAAATGAAAATAATGTTCCCTGTAACTTAGACTCTTATTGATCAAGGCATTTTAAAAATCATGGGTGTTAACTCCCCTCAAGTTATGACCCGTTGTCCCCTACAGAATAATGGTTGCATCTAATATTAAAATAAAGATGGCGGAGTATAGCGTTGATTCATCTCGTTCTACTCTGGATTACTTGGAGTCAATAAAGATCCTAGAAAGTTAGTATTTATATGCCTGTGTGTTTTTTGTTTGTTTGTTTTTTCACTGTCTTTGACTTTCCCAGTATGTTTGTTGCTGTTGACAACAATTCAGTCCTCTGCCAGGCTTCAGTCAATGTTTTTCTTCACTACCTACCCAACTCCTCGTCGGGCACTATGTAGCTGGTGTGGTATATTTATCACAGACAGTAGGGCAATTGTCACATTTAGTGCTCCAAGAAAATATTCTCTGTCCATGTGTATTTATATAAATAGATGCAGTTTCTTTGGCTTGAATAACGATCACTGGCTTCGTACATACAGGTATACTGGTTTACCTGTTTCTAGTTGAAATATAGCCAATCTTATTAACCAAGACAGTTGGACATTTGCCACATGTCACAACACTCATTTCCAAGTGCCATAGCTTGAAACAAGTAGTCAAATCTGATATTGGCTGGAGCTTTAGTTTATATGGACATGGTAAATGGCAAACTAGATGGTCAGAAAGTAATAAAAATAATCACAGCTTTACTCCACCCACCCCACTATGAAGTAAAAGGCTGTTTATAAGGCCATGTATGATGGTTTCATTTTTCTTATGGAAAACAATTTTAATTAAAAACTTCTATGCTCCTGTACCCAACCGTGGGGGTTCATCACACTAAACAACAGGTGTCACTATTACTAAGATAAATGTACTTTTTTTTTCATTAAAATTACTGAATGCTTATACATATGTACTAAAACGTTAGTTAACATTTAATATCAGGCAATGCATTGGTTCATTACCCTGGCTACGTGTTAAAATGGTTATGAATTCATTTTGGATAAGTACGTACGTAACCGACCAATCTTGGACTTTATTTCAATATGTTGGTCAGGGTTCTGACCCTGTGTATTTTTCGGTGGGTACCGTTTAATTTCATTACCCTGGCTACGTGTTAAAATGGGTCTGAAGTCACTCTGGATAAGTACGTACGTAACCGACCAATCTTGGACTTTAATTCAATGTGTTGGTCAGGGTTCTGACCCTGTGTATTTTTCGGTGGGTACCGTTTAATTTCACTACCCTGGCTACGTGTTAAAATGGTTATGAATTCATTTTGGATAAGTACGTACATAACCGACCAATCTTGGACTTTATTTCAATATGTTGGTCAGGGTTCAGACCCTGTGTATTTTTCGGTGGGTACCGTTTAATTTCATTACCCTGGCTACGTGTTAAAATGGTTATGAATTCATTTTGGATAAGTACGTACATAACCGACCAATCTTGGACTTTATTTCAATATGTTGGTCAGGGTTCAGACCCTGTGTATTTTTCGGTGGGTACCGTTTAATTTCACCACCCTGGCTACGTGTTAAAATGGTTATGAATTCACTCTGGATAAGTACGTACATAACCGACCAATCTTGGACTTTATTTCAATATGTTGGTCAGGGTTCAGACCCTGTGTATTTTTCGGTGGGTACCGTTTAATTTCATTACCCTGGCTACGTGTTAAAATGGTTATGAATTCATTTTGGATAAGTACGTACATAACCGACCAATCTTGGACTTTATTTCAATGTGTTGGTCAGGGTTCTGACCCTGTGTATTTTTCGGTGGGTACCGTTTAATTTCATTACCCTGGCTACGTGTTAAAATGGGTCTGAAGTCACTCTGGATAAGTACGTACATAACCGACCAATCTTGGACTTTATTTTGCATGCAGGTAAGGTACACCTACAGACATAACTGTGGACATTCAGTTCTTTTTATTTAGATCATGGCAATTTTTTGGTCAGAGCGCCCTCTAGTTTTGTGGAGAATCATGTTCATTTGGAATGCTCTGATTGGATGGAAGTTCAAGCCTAGCAAGGTGTGATAGAATTGGCCTGTTATGTTCAGATTCAAATAAGCATGAACCACTAATTTGACAGGGAAGTGATACTTATAATGCAGCAAGCTGTTCTAATTGCTGTTGTGGTAGAGTTTTTCTATTTTCCTGTCAAATGCATTTATTGGTCCACTGAAAAATGAAAATAATGTTCCCTGTAACTTAGACTCTTATTGATCAAGGCATTTTAAAAATCATGGGTGTTAACTCCCCTCAAGTTATGACCCGTTGTCCCCTACAGAATAATGGTTGCATCTAATATTAAAATAAAGATGGCGGAGTATAGCGTTGATTCATCTCGTTCTACTCTGGATTACTTGGAGTCAATAAAGATCCTAGAAAGTTAGTATTTATATGCCTGTGTGTTTTTTGTTTGTTTGTTTTTTCACTGTCTTTGACTTTCCCAGTATGTTTGTTGCTGTTGACAACAATTCAGTCCTCTGCCAGGCTTCAGTCAATGTTTTTCTTCACTACCTACCCAACTCCTCGTCGGGCACTATGTAGCTGGTGTGGTATATTTATCACAGACAGTAGGGCAATTGTCACATTTAGTGCTCCAAGAAAATATTCTCTGTCCATGTGTATTTATATAAATAGATGCAGTTTCTTTGGCTTGAATAACGATCACTGGCTTCGTACATACAGGTATACTGGTTTACCTGTTTCTAGTTGAAATATAGCCAATCTTATTAACCAAGACAGTTGGACATTTGCCACATGTCACAACACTCATTTCCAAGTGCCATAGCTTGAAACAAGTAGTCAAATCTGATATTGGCTGGAGCTTTAGTTTATATGGACATGGTAAATGGCAAACTAGATGGTCAGAAAGTAATAAAAATAATCACAGCTTTACTCCACCCACCCCACTATGAAGTAAAAGGCTGTTTATAAGGCCATGTATGATGGTTTCATTTTTCTTATGGAAAACAATTTTAATTAAAAACTTCTATGCTCCTGTACCCAACCGTGGGGGTTCATCACACTAAACAACAGGTGTCACTATTACTAAGATAAATGTACTTTTTTTTTCATTAAAATTACTGAATGCTTATACATATGTACTAAAACGTTAGTTAACATTTAATATCAGGCAATGCATTGGTTCATTACCCTGGCTACGTGTTAAAATGGTTATGAATTCATTTTGGATAAGTACGTACGTAACCGACCAATCTTGGACTTTATTTCAATATGTTGGTCAGGGTTCTGACCCTGTGTATTTTTCGGTGGGTACCGTTTAATTTCATTACCCTGGCTACGTGTTAAAATGGGTCTGAAGTCACTCTGGATAAGTACGTACGTAACCGACCAATCTTGGACTTTAATTCAATGTGTTGGTCAGGGTTCTGACCCTGTGTATTTTTCGGTGGGTACCGTTTAATTTCACTACCCTGGCTACGTGTTAAAATGGTTATGAATTCATTTTGGATAAGTACGTACATAACCGACCAATCTTGGACTTTATTTCAATATGTTGGTCAGGGTTCAGACCCTGTGTATTTTTCGGTGGGTACCGTTTAATTTCATTACCCTGGCTACGTGTTAAAATGGTTATGAATTCATTTTGGATAAGTACGTACATAACCGACCAATCTTGGACTTTATTTCAATATGTTGGTCAGGGTTCAGACCCTGTGTATTTTTCGGTGGGTACCGTTTAATTTCACCACCCTGGCTACGTGTTAAAATGGTTATGAATTCACTCTGGATAAGTACGTACATAACCGACCAATCTTGGACTTTATTTCAATATGTTGGTCAGGGTTCAGACCCTGTGTATTTTTCGGTGGGTACCGTTTAATTTCATTACCCTGGCTACGTGTTAAAATGGTTATGAATTCATTTTGGATAAGTACGTACATAACCGACCAATCTTGGACTTTATTTCAATGTGTTGGTCAGGGTTCTGACCCTGTGTATTTTTCGGTGGGTACCGTTTAATTTCATTACCCTGGCTACGTGTTAAAATGGGTCTGAAGTCACTCTGGATAAGTATGTACATAACCGACCAATCTTGGACTTTATTTTGCATGCAGGTAAGGTACACCTACAGACATAACTGTGGACATTCAGTTCTTTTTATTTAGATCATGGCAATTTTTTGGTCAGAGCGCCCTCTAGTTTTGTGGAGAATCATGTTCATTTGGAATGCTCTGATTGGATGGAAGTTCAAGCCTAGCAAGGTGTGATAGAATTGGCCTGTTATGTTCAGATTCAAATAAGCATGAACCACTAATTTGACAGGGAAGTGATACTTATAATGCAGCAAGCTGTTCTAATTGCTGTTGTGGTAGAGTTTTTCTATTTTCCTGTCAAATGCATTTATTGGTCCACTGAAAAATGAAAATAATGTTCCCTGTAACTTAGACTCTTATTGATCAAGGCATTTTAAAAATCATGGGTGTTAACTCCCCTCAAGTTATGACCCGTTGTCCCCTACAGAATAATGGTTGCATCTAATATTAAAATAAAGATGGCGGAGTATAGCGTTGATTCATCTCGTTCTACTCTGGATTACTTGGAGTCAATAAAGATCCTAGAAAGTTAGTATTTATATGCCTGTGTGTTTTTTGTTTGTTTGTTTTTTCACTGTCTTTGACTTTCCCAGTATGTTTGTTGCTGTTGACAACAATTCAGTCCTCTGCCAGGCTTCAGTCAATGTTTTTCTTCACTACCTACCCAACTCCTCGTCGGGCACTATGTAGCTGGTGTGGTATATTTATCACAGACAGTAGGGCAATTGTCACATTTAGTGCTCCAAGAAAATATTCTCTGTCCATGTGTATTTATATAAATAGATGCAGTTTCTTTGGCTTGAATAACGATCACTGGCTTCGTACATACAGGTATACTGGTTTACCTGTTTCTAGTTGAAATATAGCCAATCTTATTAACCAAGACAGTTGGACATTTGCCACATGTCACAACACTCATTTCCAAGTGCCATAGCTTGAAACAAGTAGTCAAATCTGATATTGGCTGGAGCTTTAGTTTATATGGACATGGTAAATGGCAAACTAGATGGTCAGAAAGTAATAAAAATAATCACAGCTTTACTCCACCCACCCCACTATGAAGTAAAAGGCTGTTTATAAGGCCATGTATGATGGTTTCATTTTTCTTATGGAAAACAATTTTAATTAAAAACTTCTATGCTCCTGTACCCAACCGTGGGGGTTCATCACACTAAACAACAGGTGTCACTATTACTAAGATAAATGTACTTTTTTTTTCATTAAAATTACTGAATGCTTATACATATGTACTAAAACGTTAGTTAACATTTAATATCAGGCAATGCATTGGTTCATTACCCTGGCTACGTGTTAAAATGGTTATGAATTCATTTTGGATAAGTACGTACGTAACCGACCAATCTTGGACTTTATTTCAATATGTTGGTCAGGGTTCTGACCCTGTGTATTTTTCGGTGGGTACCGTTTAATTTCATTACCCTGGCTACGTGTTAAAATGGGTCTGAAGTCACTCTGGATAAGTACGTACGTAACCGACCAATCTTGGACTTTAATTCAATGTGTTGGTCAGGGTTCTGACCCTGTGTATTTTTCGGTGGGTACCGTTTAATTTCACTACCCTGGCTACGTGTTAAAATGGTTATGAATTCATTTTGGATAAGTACGTACATAACCGACCAATCTTGGACTTTATTTCAATATGTTGGTCAGGGTTCAGACCCTGTGTATTTTTCGGTGGGTACCGTTTAATTTCATTACCCTGGCTACGTGTTAAAATGGTTATGAATTCATTTTGGATAAGTACGTACATAACCGACCAATCTTGGACTTTATTTCAATATGTTGGTCAGGGTTCAGACCCTGTGTATTTTTCGGTGGGTACCGTTTAATTTCACCACCCTGGCTACGTGTTAAAATGGTTATGAATTCACTCTGGATAAGTACGTACATAACCGACCAATCTTGGACTTTATTTCAATATGTTGGTCAGGGTTCAGACCCTGTGTATTTTTCGGTGGGTACCGTTTAATTTCATTACCCTGGCTACGTGTTAAAATGGTTATGAATTCATTTTGGATAAGTACGTACATAACCGACCAATCTTGGACTTTATTTCAATGTGTTGGTCAGGGTTCTGACCCTGTGTATTTTTCGGTGGGTACCGTTTAATTTCATTACCCTGGCTACGTGTTAAAATGGGTCTGAAGTCACTCTGGATAAGTACGTACATAACCGACCAATCTTGGACTTTATTTTGCATGCAGGTAAGGTACACCTACAGACATAACTGTGGACATTCAGTTCTTTTTATTTAGATCATGGCAATTTTTTGGTCAGAGCGCCCTCTAGTTTTGTGGAGAATCATGTTCATTTGGAATGCTCTGATTGGATGGAAGTTCAAGCCTAGCAAGGTGTGATAGAATTGGCCTGTTATGTTCAGATTCAAATAAGCATGAACCACTAATTTGACAGGGAAGTGATACTTATAATGCAGCAAGCTGTTCTAATTGCTGTTGTGGTAGAGTTTTTCTATTTTCCTGTCAAATGCATTTATTGGTCCACTGAAAAATGAAAATAATGTTCCCTGTAACTTAGACTCTTATTGATCAAGGCATTTTAAAAATCATGGGTGTTAACTCCCCTCAAGTTATGACCCGTTGTCCCCTACAGAATAATGGTTGCATCTAATATTAAAATAAAGATGGCGGAGTATAGCGTTGATTCATCTCGTTCTACTCTGGATTACTTGGAGTCAATAAAGATCCTAGAAAGTTAGTATTTATATGCCTGTGTGTTTTTTGTTTGTTTGTTTTTTCACTGTCTTTGACTTTCCCAGTATGTTTGTTGCTGTTGACAACAATTCAGTCCTCTGCCAGGCTTCAGTCAATGTTTTTCTTCACTACCTACCCAACTCCTCGTCGGGCACTATGTAGCTGGTGTGGTATATTTATCACAGACAGTAGGGCAATTGTCACATTTAGTGCTCCAAGAAAATATTCTCTGTCCATGTGTATTTATATAAATAGATGCAGTTTCTTTGGCTTGAATAACGATCACTGGCTTCGTACATACAGGTATACTGGTTTACCTGTTTCTAGTTGAAATATAGCCAATCTTATTAACCAAGACAGTTGGACATTTGCCACATGTCACAACACTCATTTCCAAGTGCCATAGCTTGAAACAAGTAGTCAAATCTGATATTGGCTGGAGCTTTAGTTTATATGGACATGGTAAATGGCAAACTAGATGGTCAGAAAGTAATAAAAATAATCACAGCTTTACTCCACCCACCCCACTATGAAGTAAAAGGCTGTTTATAAGGCCATGTATGATGGTTTCATTTTTCTTATGGAAAACAATTTTAATTAAAAACTTCTATGCTCCTGTACCCAACCGTGGGGGTTCATCACACTAAACAACAGGTGTCACTATTACTAAGATAAATGTACTTTTTTTTTCATTAAAATTACTGAATGCTTATACATATGTACTAAAACGTTAGTTAACATTTAATATCAGGCAATGCATTGGTTCATTACCCTGGCTACGTGTTAAAATGGTTATGAATTCATTTTGGATAAGTACGTACGTAACCGACCAATCTTGGACTTTATTTCAATATGTTGGTCAGGGTTCTGACCCTGTGTATTTTTCGGTGGGTACCGTTTAATTTCATTACCCTGGCTACGTGTTAAAATGGGTCTGAAGTCACTCTGGATAAGTACGTACGTAACCGACCAATCTTGGACTTTAATTCAATGTGTTGGTCAGGGTTCTGACCCTGTGTATTTTTCGGTGGGTACCGTTTAATTTCACTACCCTGGCTACGTGTTAAAATGGTTATGAATTCATTTTGGATAAGTACGTACATAACCGACCAATCTTGGACTTTATTTCAATATGTTGGTCAGGGTTCAGACCCTGTGTATTTTTCGGTGGGTACCGTTTAATTTCATTACCCTGGCTACGTGTTAAAATGGTTATGAATTCATTTTGGATAAGTACGTACATAACCGACCAATCTTGGACTTTATTTCAATATGTTGGTCAGGGTTCAGACCCTGTGTATTTTTCGGTGGGTACCGTTTAATTTCACCACCCTGGCTACGTGTTAAAATGGTTATGAATTCACTCTGGATAAGTACGTACATAACCGACCAATCTTGGACTTTATTTCAATATGTTGGTCAGGGTTCAGACCCTGTGTATTTTTCGGTGGGTACCGTTTAATTTCATTACCCTGGCTACGTGTTAAAATGGTTATGAATTCATTTTGGATAAGTACGTACATAACCGACCAATCTTGGACTTTATTTCAATGTGTTGGTCAGGGTTCTGACCCTGTGTATTTTTCGGTGGGTACCGTTTAATTTCATTACCCTGGCTACGTGTTAAAATGGGTCTGAAGTCACTCTGGATAAGTACGTACATAACCGACCAATCTTGGACTTTATTTTGCATGCAGGTAAGGTACACCTACAGACATAACTGTGGACATTCAGTTCTTTTTATTTAGATCATGGCAATTTTTTGGTCAGAGCGCCCTCTAGTTTTGTGGAGAATCATGTTCATTTGGAATGCTCTGATTGGATGGAAGTTCAAGCCTAGCAAGGTGTGATAGAATTGGCCTGTTATGTTCAGATTCAAATAAGCATGAACCACTAATTTGACAGGGAAGTGATACTTATAATGCAGCAAGCTGTTCTAATTGCTGTTGTGGTAGAGTTTTTCTATTTTCCTGTCAAATGCATTTATTGGTCCACTGAAAAATGAAAATAATGTTCCCTGTAACTTAGACTCTTATTGATCAAGGCATTTTAAAAATCATGGGTGTTAACTCCCCTCAAGTTATGACCCGTTGTCCCCTACAGAATAATGGTTGCATCTAATATTAAAATAAAGATGGCGGAGTATAGCGTTGATTCATCTCGTTCTACTCTGGATTACTTGGAGTCAATAAAGATCCTAGAAAGTTAGTATTTATATGCCTGTGTGTTTTTTGTTTGTTTGTTTTTTCACTGTCTTTGACTTTCCCAGTATGTTTGTTGCTGTTGACAACAATTCAGTCCTCTGCCAGGCTTCAGTCAATGTTTTTCTTCACTACCTACCCAACTCCTCGTCGGGCACTATGTAGCTGGTGTGGTATATTTATCACAGACAGTAGGGCAATTGTCACATTTAGTGCTCCAAGAAAATATTCTCTGTCCATGTGTATTTATATAAATAGATGCAGTTTCTTTGGCTTGAATAACGATCACTGGCTTCGTACATACAGGTATACTGGTTTACCTGTTTCTAGTTGAAATATAGCCAATCTTATTAACCAAGACAGTTGGACATTTGCCACATGTCACAACACTCATTTCCAAGTGCCATAGCTTGAAACAAGTAGTCAAATCTGATATTGGCTGGAGCTTTAGTTTATATGGACATGGTAAATGGCAAACTAGATGGTCAGAAAGTAATAAAAATAATCACAGCTTTACTCCACCCACCCCACTATGAAGTAAAAGGCTGTTTATAAGGCCATGTATGATGGTTTCATTTTTCTTATGGAAAACAATTTTAATTAAAAACTTCTATGCTCCTGTACCCAACCGTGGGGGTTCATCACACTAAACAACAGGTGTCACTATTACTAAGATAAATGTACTTTTTTTTTCATTAAAATTACTGAATGCTTATACATATGTACTAAAACGTTAGTTAACATTTAATATCAGGCAATGCATTGGTTCATTACCCTGGCTACGTGTTAAAATGGTTATGAATTCATTTTGGATAAGTACGTACATAACCGACCAATCTTGGACTTTATTTCAATATGTTGGTCAGGGTTCAGACCCTGTGTATTTTTCGGTGGGTACCGTTTAATTTCATTACCCTGGCTACGTGTTAAAATGGGTCTGAAGTCACTCTGGATAAGTACGTACATAACCGACCAATCTTGGACTTTATTTCAATATGTTGGTCAGGGTTCTGACCCTGTGTATTTTTCGGTGGGTACCGTTTAATTTCATTACCCTGGCTACGTGTTAAAATGGTTATGAATTCATTTTGGATAAGTACGTACATAACCGACCAATCTTGGACTTTATTTCAATATGTTGGTCAGGGTTCAGACCCTGTGTATTTTTCGGTGGGTACCGTTTAATTTCATTACCCTGGCTACGTGTTAAAATGGGTCTGAAGTCACTCTGGATAAGTACGTACATAACCGACCAATCTTGGACTTTATTTCAATATGTTGGTCAGGGTTCTGACCCTGTGTATTTTTCGGTGGGTACCGTTTAATTTCATTACCCTGGCTACGTGTTAAAATGGTTATGAATTCATTTTGGATAAGTACGTACATAACCGACCAATCTTGGACTTTATATTTCAATGTGTTGGTCAGGGTTCTGACCCTGTGTATTTTTCGGTGGGTACCGTTTAATTTCATTACCCTGGCTACGTGTTAAAATGGTTATGAATTCATTTTGGATGAGTACGTACATAACCGACCAATCTTGGACTTTATTTCAATATGTTGGTCAGGGTTCTGACCCTGTGTATTTTTCGGTGGGTACCGTTTAATTTCATTACCCTGGCTACGTGTTAAAATGGTTATGAATTCATTTTGGATAAGTACGTACATAACCGACCAATCTTGGACTTTATTTCAATATGTTGGTCAGGGTTCAGACCCTGTGTATTTTTCGGTGGGTACCGTTTAATTTCATTACCCTGGCTACGTGTTAAAATGGGTCTGAAGTCACTCTGGATAAGTACGTACATAACCGACCAATCTTGGACTTTATTTTGCATGCAGGTAAGGTACACCTACAGACATAACTGTGGACATTCAGTTCTTTTTATTTAGATCATGGCAATTTTTTGGTCAGAGCGCCCTCTAGTTTTGTGGAGAATCATGTTCATTTGGAATGCTCTGATTGGATGGAAGTTCAAGCCTAGCAAGGTGTGATAGAATTGGCCTGTTATGTTCAGATTCAAATAAGCATGAACCACTAATTTGACAGGGAAGTGATACTTATAATGCAGCAAGCTGTTCTAATTGCTGTTGTGGTAGAGTTTTTCTATTTTCCTGTCAAATGCATTTATTGGTCCACTGAAAAATGAAAATAATGTTCCCTGTAACTTAGACTCTTATTGATCAAGGCATTTTAAAAATCATGGGTGTTAACTCCCCTCAAGTTATGACCCGTTGTCCCCTACAGAATAATGGTTGCATCTAATATTAAAATAAAGATGGCGGAGTATAGCGTTGATTCATCTCGTTCTACTCTGGATTACTTGGAGTCAATAAAGATCCTAGAAAGTTAGTATTTATATGCCTGTGTGTTTTTTGTTTGTTTGTTTTTTCACTGTCTTTGACTTTCCCAGTATGTTTGTTGCTGTTGACAACAATTCAGTCCTCTGCCAGGCTTCAGTCAATGTTTTTCTTCACTACCTACCCAACTCCTCGTCGGGCACTATGTAGCTGGTGTGGTATATTTATCACAGACAGTAGGGCAATTGTCACATTTAGTGCTCCAAGAAAATATTCTCTGTCCATGTGTATTTATATAAATAGATGCAGTTTCTTTGGCTTGAATAACGATCACTGGCTTCGTACATACAGGTATACTGGTTTACCTGTTTCTAGTTGAAATATAGCCAATCTTATTAACCAAGACAGTTGGACATTTGCCACATGTCACAACACTCATTTCCAAGTGCCATAGCTTGAAACAAGTAGTCAAATCTGATATTGGCTGGAGCTTTAGTTTATATGGACATGGTAAATGGCAAACTAGATGGTCAGAAAGTAATAAAAATAATCACAGCTTTACTCCACCCACCCCACTATGAAGTAAAAGGCTGTTTATAAGGCCATGTATGATGGTTTCATTTTTCTTATGGAAAACAATTTTAATTAAAAACTTCTATGCTCCTGTACCCAACCGTGGGGGTTCATCACACTAAACAACAGGTGTCACTATTACTAAGATAAATGTACTTTTTTTTTCATTAAAATTACTGAATGCTTATACATATGTACTAAAACGTTAGTTAACATTTAATATCAGGCAATGCATTGGTTCATTACCCTGGCTACGTGTTAAAATGGTTATGAATTCATTTTGGATAAGTACGTACATAACCGACCAATCTTGGACTTTATTTCAATATGTTGGTCAGGGTTCAGACCCTGTGTATTTTTCGGTGGGTACCGTTTAATTTCATTACCCTGGCTACGTGTTAAAATGGGTCTGAAGTCACTCTGGATAAGTACGTACATAACCGACCAATCTTGGACTTTATTTCAATATGTTGGTCAGGGTTCTGACCCTGTGTATTTTTCGGTGGGTACCGTTTAATTTCATTACCCTGGCTACGTGTTAAAATGGTTATGAATTCATTTTGGATAAGTACGTACATAACCGACCAATCTTGGACTTTATTTCAATATGTTGGTCAGGGTTCAGACCCTGTGTATTTTTCGGTGGGTACCGTTTAATTTCATTACCCTGGCTACGTGTTAAAATGGGTCTGAAGTCACTCTGGATAAGTACGTACATAACCGACCAATCTTGGACTTTATTTCAATATGTTGGTCAGGGTTCTGACCCTGTGTATTTTTCGGTGGGTACCGTTTAATTTCATTACCCTGGCTACGTGTTAAAATGGTTATGAATTCATTTTGGATAAGTACGTACATAACCGACCAATCTTGGACTTTATATTTCAATGTGTTGGTCAGGGTTCTGACCCTGTGTATTTTTCGGTGGGTACCGTTTAATTTCATTACCCTGGCTACGTGTTAAAATGGTTATGAATTCATTTTGGATGAGTACGTACATAACCGACCAATCTTGGACTTTATTTCAATATGTTGGTCAGGGTTCTGACCCTGTGTATTTTTCGGTGGGTACCGTTTAATTTCATTACCCTGGCTACGTGTTAAAATGGTTATGAATTCATTTTGGATAAGTACGTACATAACCGACCAATCTTGGACTTTATTTCAATATGTTGGTCAGGGTTCAGACCCTGTGTATTTTTCGGTGGGTACCGTTTAATTTCATTACCCTGGCTACGTGTTAAAATGGGTCTGAAGTCACTCTGGATAAGTACGTACATAACCGACCAATCTTGGACTTTATTTTGCATGCAGGTAAGGTACACCTACAGACATAACTGTGGACATTCAGTTCTTTTTATTTAGATCATGGCAATTTTTTGGTCAGAGCGCCCTCTAGTTTTGTGGAGAATCATGTTCATTTGGAATGCTCTGATTGGATGGAAGTTCAAGCCTAGCAAGGTGTGATAGAATTGGCCTGTTATGTTCAGATTCAAATAAGCATGAACCACTAATTTGACAGGGAAGTGATACTTATAATGCAGCAAGCTGTTCTAATTGCTGTTGTGGTAGAGTTTTTCTATTTTCCTGTCAAATGCATTTATTGGTCCACTGAAAAATGAAAATAATGTTCCCTGTAACTTAGACTCTTATTGATCAAGGCATTTTAAAAATCATGGGTGTTAACTCCCCTCAAGTTATGACCCGTTGTCCCCTACAGAATAATGGTTGCATCTAATATTAAAATAAAGATGGCGGAGTATAGCGTTGATTCATCTCGTTCTACTCTGGATTACTTGGAGTCAATAAAGATCCTAGAAAGTTAGTATTTATATGCCTGTGTGTTTTTTGTTTGTTTGTTTTTTCACTGTCTTTGACTTTCCCAGTATGTTTGTTGCTGTTGACAACAATTCAGTCCTCTGCCAGGCTTCAGTCAATGTTTTTCTTCACTACCTACCCAACTCCTCGTCGGGCACTATGTAGCTGGTGTGGTATATTTATCACAGACAGTAGGGCAATTGTCACATTTAGTGCTCCAAGAAAATATTCTCTGTCCATGTGTATTTATATAAATAGATGCAGTTTCTTTGGCTTGAATAACGATCACTGGCTTCGTACATACAGGTATACTGGTTTACCTGTTTCTAGTTGAAATATAGCCAATCTTATTAACCAAGACAGTTGGACATTTGCCACATGTCACAACACTCATTTCCAAGTGCCATAGCTTGAAACAAGTAGTCAAATCTGATATTGGCTGGAGCTTTAGTTTATATGGACATGGTAAATGGCAAACTAGATGGTCAGAAAGTAATAAAAATAATCACAGCTTTACTCCACCCACCCCACTATGAAGTAAAAGGCTGTTTATAAGGCCATGTATGATGGTTTCATTTTTCTTATGGAAAACAATTTTAATTAAAAACTTCTATGCTCCTGTACCCAACCGTGGGGGTTCATCACACTAAACAACAGGTGTCACTATTACTAAGATAAATGTACTTTTTTTTTCATTAAAATTACTGAATGCTTATACATATGTACTAAAACGTTAGTTAACATTTAATATCAGGCAATGCATTGGTTCATTACCCTGGCTACGTGTTAAAATGGTTATGAATTCATTTTGGATAAGTACGTACAT
The DNA here is from genome assembly GCF_978046115.1 of Saccoglossus kowalevskii. NCBI lineage: Eukaryota > Metazoa > Hemichordata > Enteropneusta > Harrimaniidae > Saccoglossus > Saccoglossus kowalevskii. The sequence goes on from NW_028188671.1 coordinate 58,772, forward strand.
AACCGACCAATCTTGGACTTTATTTCAATATGTTGGTCAGGGTTCAGACCCTGTGTATTTTTCGGTGGGTACCGTTTAATTTCATTACCCTGGCTACGTGTTAAAATGGGTCTGAAGTCACTCTGGATAAGTACGTACATAACCGACCAATCTTGGACTTTATTTCAATATGTTGGTCAGGGTTCTGACCCTGTGTATTTTTCGGTGGGTACCGTTTAATTTCATTACCCTGGCTACGTGTTAAAATGGTTATGAATTCATTTTGGATAAGTACGTACATAACCGACCAATCTTGGACTTTATTTCAATATGTTGGTCAGGGTTCAGACCCTGTGTATTTTTCGGTGGGTACCGTTTAATTTCATTACCCTGGCTACGTGTTAAAATGGGTCTGAAGTCACTCTGGATAAGTACGTACATAACCGACCAATCTTGGACTTTATTTCAATATGTTGGTCAGGGTTCTGACCCTGTGTATTTTTCGGTGGGTACCGTTTAATTTCATTACCCTGGCTACGTGTTAAAATGGTTATGAATTCATTTTGGATAAGTACGTACATAACCGACCAATCTTGGACTTTATATTTCAATGTGTTGGTCAGGGTTCTGACCCTGTGTATTTTTCGGTGGGTACCGTTTAATTTCATTACCCTGGCTACGTGTTAAAATGGTTATGAATTCATTTTGGATGAGTACGTACATAACCGACCAATCTTGGACTTTATTTCAATATGTTGGTCAGGGTTCTGACCCTGTGTATTTTTCGGTGGGTACCGTTTAATTTCATTACCCTGGCTACGTGTTAAAATGGTTATGAATTCATTTTGGATAAGTACGTACATAACCGACCAATCTTGGACTTTATTTCAATATGTTGGTCAGGGTTCAGACCCTGTGTATTTTTCGGTGGGTACCGTTTAATTTCATTACCCTGGCTACGTGTTAAAATGGGTCTGAAGTCACTCTGGATAAGTACGTACATAACCGACCAATCTTGGACTTTATTTTGCATGCAGGTAAGGTACACCTACAGACATAACTGTGGACATTCAGTTCTTTTTATTTAGATCATGGCAATTTTTTGGTCAGAGCGCCCTCTAGTTTTGTGGAGAATCATGTTCATTTGGAATGCTCTGATTGGATGGAAGTTCAAGCCTAGCAAGGTGTGATAGAATTGGCCTGTTATGTTCAGATTCAAATAAGCATGAACCACTAATTTGACAGGGAAGTGATACTTATAATGCAGCAAGCTGTTCTAATTGCTGTTGTGGTAGAGTTTTTCTATTTTCCTGTCAAATGCATTTATTGGTCCACTGAAAAATGAAAATAATGTTCCCTGTAACTTAGACTCTTATTGATCAAGGCATTTTAAAAATCATGGGTGTTAACTCCCCTCAAGTTATGACCCGTTGTCCCCTACAGAATAATGGTTGCATCTAATATTAAAATAAAGATGGCGGAGTATAGCGTTGATTCATCTCGTTCTACTCTGGATTACTTGGAGTCAATAAAGATCCTAGAAAGTTAGTATTTATATGCCTGTGTGTTTTTTGTTTGTTTGTTTTTTCACTGTCTTTGACTTTCCCAGTATGTTTGTTGCTGTTGACAACAATTCAGTCCTCTGCCAGGCTTCAGTCAATGTTTTTCTTCACTACCTACCCAACTCCTCGTCGGGCACTATGTAGCTGGTGTGGTATATTTATCACAGACAGTAGGGCAATTGTCACATTTAGTGCTCCAAGAAAATATTCTCTGTCCATGTGTATTTATATAAATAGATGCAGTTTCTTTGGCTTGAATAACGATCACTGGCTTCGTACATACAGGTATACTGGTTTACCTGTTTCTAGTTGAAATATAGCCAATCTTATTAACCAAGACAGTTGGACATTTGCCACATGTCACAACACTCATTTCCAAGTGCCATAGCTTGAAACAAGTAGTCAAATCTGATATTGGCTGGAGCTTTAGTTTATATGGACATGGTAAATGGCAAACTAGATGGTCAGAAAGTAATAAAAATAATCACAGCTTTACTCCACCCACCCCACTATGAAGTAAAAGGCTGTTTATAAGGCCATGTATGATGGTTTCATTTTTCTTATGGAAAACAATTTTAATTAAAAACTTCTATGCTCCTGTACCCAACCGTGGGGGTTCATCACACTAAACAACAGGTGTCACTATTACTAAGATAAATGTACTTTTTTTTTCATTAAAATTACTGAATGCTTATACATATGTACTAAAACGTTAGTTAACATTTAATATCAGGCAATGCATTGGTTCATTACCCTGGCTACGTGTTAAAATGGTTATGAATTCATTTTGGATAAGTACGTACGTAACCGACCAATCTTGGACTTTATTTCAATATGTTGGTCAGGGTTCTGACCCTGTGTATTTTTCGGTGGGTACCGTTTAATTTCATTACCCTGGCTACGTGTTAAAATGGGTCTGAAGTCACTCTGGATAAGTACGTACGTAACCGACCAATCTTGGACTTTAATTCAATGTGTTGGTCAGGGTTCTGACCCTGTGTATTTTTCGGTGGGTACCGTTTAATTTCACTACCCTGGCTACGTGTTAAAATGGTTATGAATTCATTTTGGATAAGTACGTACATAACCGACCAATCTTGGACTTTATTTCAATATGTTGGTCAGGGTTCAGACCCTGTGTATTTTTCGGTGGGTACCGTTTAATTTCATTACCCTGGCTACGTGTTAAAATGGTTATGAATTCATTTTGGATAAGTACGTACATAACCGACCAATCTTGGACTTTATTTCAATATGTTGGTCAGGGTTCAGACCCTGTGTATTTTTCGGTGGGTACCGTTTAATTTCACCACCCTGGCTACGTGTTAAAATGGTTATGAATTCACTCTGGATAAGTACGTACATAACCGACCAATCTTGGACTTTATTTCAATATGTTGGTCAGGGTTCAGACCCTGTGTATTTTTCGGTGGGTACCGTTTAATTTCATTACCCTGGCTACGTGTTAAAATGGTTATGAATTCATTTTGGATAAGTACGTACATAACCGACCAATCTTGGACTTTATTTCAATGTGTTGGTCAGGGTTCTGACCCTGTGTATTTTTCGGTGGGTACCGTTTAATTTCATTACCCTGGCTACGTGTTAAAATGGGTCTGAAGTCACTCTGGATAAGTACGTACATAACCGACCAATCTTGGACTTTATTTTGCATGCAGGTAAGGTACACCTACAGACATAACTGTGGACATTCAGTTCTTTTTATTTAGATCATGGCAATTTTTTGGTCAGAGCGCCCTCTAGTTTTGTGGAGAATCATGTTCATTTGGAATGCTCTGATTGGATGGAAGTTCAAGCCTAGCAAGGTGTGATAGAATTGGCCTGTTATGTTCAGATTCAAATAAGCATGAACCACTAATTTGACAGGGAAGTGATACTTATAATGCAGCAAGCTGTTCTAATTGCTGTTGTGGTAGAGTTTTTCTATTTTCCTGTCAAATGCATTTATTGGTCCACTGAAAAATGAAAATAATGTTCCCTGTAACTTAGACTCTTATTGATCAAGGCATTTTAAAAATCATGGGTGTTAACTCCCCTCAAGTTATGACCCGTTGTCCCCTACAGAATAATGGTTGCATCTAATATTAAAATAAAGATGGCGGAGTATAGCGTTGATTCATCTCGTTCTACTCTGGATTACTTGGAGTCAATAAAGATCCTAGAAAGTTAGTATTTATATGCCTGTGTGTTTTTTGTTTGTTTGTTTTTTCACTGTCTTTGACTTTCCCAGTATGTTTGTTGCTGTTGACAACAATTCAGTCCTCTGCCAGGCTTCAGTCAATGTTTTTCTTCACTACCTACCCAACTCCTCGTCGGGCACTATGTAGCTGGTGTGGTATATTTATCACAGACAGTAGGGCAATTGTCACATTTAGTGCTCCAAGAAAATATTCTCTGTCCATGTGTATTTATATAAATAGATGCAGTTTCTTTGGCTTGAATAACGATCACTGGCTTCGTACATACAGGTATACTGGTTTACCTGTTTCTAGTTGAAATATAGCCAATCTTATTAACCAAGACAGTTGGACATTTGCCACATGTCACAACACTCATTTCCAAGTGCCATAGCTTGAAACAAGTAGTCAAATCTGATATTGGCTGGAGCTTTAGTTTATATGGACATGGTAAATGGCAAACTAGATGGTCAGAAAGTAATAAAAATAATCACAGCTTTACTCCACCCACCCCACTATGAAGTAAAAGGCTGTTTATAAGGCCATGTATGATGGTTTCATTTTTCTTATGGAAAACAATTTTAATTAAAAACTTCTATGCTCCTGTACCCAACCGTGGGGGTTCATCACACTAAACAACAGGTGTCACTATTACTAAGATAAATGTACTTTTTTTTTCATTAAAATTACTGAATGCTTATACATATGTACTAAAACGTTAGTTAACATTTAATATCAGGCAATGCATTGGTTCATTACCCTGGCTACGTGTTAAAATGGTTATGAATTCATTTTGGATAAGTACGTACGTAACCGACCAATCTTGGACTTTATTTCAATATGTTGGTCAGGGTTCTGACCCTGTGTATTTTTCGGTGGGTACCGTTTAATTTCATTACCCTGGCTACGTGTTAAAATGGGTCTGAAGTCACTCTGGATAAGTACGTACGTAACCGACCAATCTTGGACTTTAATTCAATGTGTTGGTCAGGGTTCTGACCCTGTGTATTTTTCGGTGGGTACCGTTTAATTTCACTACCCTGGCTACGTGTTAAAATGGTTATGAATTCATTTTGGATAAGTACGTACATAACCGACCAATCTTGGACTTTATTTCAATATGTTGGTCAGGGTTCTGACCCTGTGTATTTTTCGGTGGGTACCGTTTAATTTCATTACCCTGGCTACGTGTTAAAATGGGTCTGAAGTCACTCTGGATAAGTACGTACATAACCGACCAATCTTGGACTTTATTTCAATGTGTTGGTCAGGGTTCTGACCCTGTGTATTTTTCGGTGGGTACCGTTTAATTTCATTACCCTGGCTACGTGTTAAAATGGGTCTGAAGTCACTCTGGATAAGTACGTACATAACCGACCAATCTTGGACTTTATTTTGCATGCAGGTAAGGTACACCTACAGACATAACTGTGGACATTCAGTTCTTTTTATTTAGATCATGGCAATTTTTTGGTCAGAGCGCCCTCTAGTTTTGTGGAGAATCATGTTCATTTGGAATGCTCTGATTGGATGGAAGTTCAAGCCTAGCAAGGTGTGATAGAATTGGCCTGTTATGTTCAGATTCAAATAAGCATGAACCACTAATTTGACAGGGAAGTGATACTTATAATGCAGCAAGCTGTTCTAATTGCTGTTGTGGTAGAGTTTTTCTATTTTCCTGTCAAATGCATTTATTGGTCCACTGAAAAATGAAAATAATGTTCCCTGTAACTTAGACTCTTATTGATCAAGGCATTTTAAAAATCATGGGTGTTAACTCCCCTCAAGTTATGACCCGTTGTCCCCTACAGAATAATGGTTGCATCTAATATTAAAATAAAGATGGCGGAGTATAGCGTTGATTCATCTCGTTCTACTCTGGATTACTTGGAGTCAATAAAGATCCTAGAAAGTTAGTATTTATATGCCTGTGTGTTTTTTGTTTGTTTGTTTTTTCACTGTCTTTGACTTTCCCAGTATGTTTGTTGCTGTTGACAACAATTCAGTCCTCTGCCAGGCTTCAGTCAATGTTTTTCTTCACTACCTACCCAACTCCTCGTCGGGCACTATGTAGCTGGTGTGGTATATTTATCACAGACAGTAGGGCAATTGTCACATTTAGTGCTCCAAGAAAATATTCTCTGTCCATGTGTATTTATATAAATAGATGCAGTTTCTTTGGCTTGAATAACGATCACTGGCTTCGTACATACAGGTATACTGGTTTACCTGTTTCTAGTTGAAATATAGCCAATCTTATTAACCAAGACAGTTGGACATTTGCCACATGTCACAACACTCATTTCCAAGTGCCATAGCTTGAAACAAGTAGTCAAATCTGATATTGGCTGGAGCTTTAGTTTATATGGACATGGTAAATGGCAAACTAGATGGTCAGAAAGTAATAAAAATAATCACAGCTTTACTCCACCCACCCCACTATGAAGTAAAAGGCTGTTTATAAGGCCATGTATGATGGTTTCATTTTTCTTATGGAAAACAATTTTAATTAAAAACTTCTATGCTCCTGTACCCAACCGTGGGGGTTCATCACACTAAACAACAGGTGTCACTATTACTAAGATAAATGTACTTTTTTTTTCATTAAAATTACTGAATGCTTATACATATGTACTAAAACGTTAGTTAACATTTAATATCAGGCAATGCATTGGTTCATTACCCTGGCTACGTGTTAAAATGGTTATGAATTCATTTTGGATAAGTACGTACGTAACCGACCAATCTTGGACTTTATTTCAATATGTTGGTCAGGGTTCTGACCCTGTGTATTTTTCGGTGGGTACCGTTTAATTTCATTACCCTGGCTACGTGTTAAAATGGGTCTGAAGTCACTCTGGATAAGTACGTACGTAACCGACCAATCTTGGACTTTAATTCAATGTGTTGGTCAGGGTTCTGACCCTGTGTATTTTTCGGTGGGTACCGTTTAATTTCACTACCCTGGCTACGTGTTAAAATGGTTATGAATTCATTTTGGATAAGTACGTACATAACCGACCAATCTTGGACTTTATTTCAATATGTTGGTCAGGGTTCTGACCCTGTGTATTTTTCGGTGGGTACCGTTTAATTTCATTACCCTGGCTACGTGTTAAAATGGGTCTGAAGTCACTCTGGATAAGTACGTACATAACCGACCAATCTTGGACTTTATTTCAATGTGTTGGTCAGGGTTCTGACCCTGTGTATTTTTCGGTGGGTACCGTTTAATTTCATTACCCTGGCTACGTGTTAAAATGGGTCTGAAGTCACTCTGGATAAGTACGTACATAACCGACCAATCTTGGACTTTATTTTGCATGCAGGTAAGGTACACCTACAGACATAACTGTGGACATTCAGTTCTTTTTATTTAGATCATGGCAATTTTTTGGTCAGAGCGCCCTCTAGTTTTGTGGAGAATCATGTTCATTTGGAATGCTCTGATTGGATGGAAGTTCAAGCCTAGCAAGGTGTGATAGAATTGGCCTGTTATGTTCAGATTCAAATAAGCATGAACCACTAATTTGACAGGGAAGTGATACTTATAATGCAGCAAGCTGTTCTAATTGCTGTTGTGGTAGAGTTTTTCTATTTTCCTGTCAAATGCATTTATTGGTCCACTGAAAAATGAAAATAATGTTCCCTGTAACTTAGACTCTTATTGATCAAGGCATTTTAAAAATCATGGGTGTTAACTCCCCTCAAGTTATGACCCGTTGTCCCCTACAGAATAATGGTTGCATCTAATATTAAAATAAAGATGGCGGAGTATAGCGTTGATTCATCTCGTTCTACTCTGGATTACTTGGAGTCAATAAAGATCCTAGAAAGTTAGTATTTATATGCCTGTGTGTTTTTTGTTTGTTTGTTTTTTCACTGTCTTTGACTTTCCCAGTATGTTTGTTGCTGTTGACAACAATTCAGTCCTCTGCCAGGCTTCAGTCAATGTTTTTCTTCACTACCTACCCAACTCCTCGTCGGGCACTATGTAGCTGGTGTGGTATATTTATCACAGACAGTAGGGCAATTGTCACATTTAGTGCTCCAAGAAAATATTCTCTGTCCATGTGTATTTATATAAATAGATGCAGTTTCTTTGGCTTGAATAACGATCACTGGCTTCGTACATACAGGTATACTGGTTTACCTGTTTCTAGTTGAAATATAGCCAATCTTATTAACCAAGACAGTTGGACATTTGCCACATGTCACAACACTCATTTCCAAGTGCCATAGCTTGAAACAAGTAGTCAAATCTGATATTGGCTGGAGCTTTAGTTTATATGGACATGGTAAATGGCAAACTAGATGGTCAGAAAGTAATAAAAATAATCACAGCTTTACTCCACCCACCCCACTATGAAGTAAAAGGCTGTTTATAAGGCCATGTATGATGGTTTCATTTTTCTTATGGAAAACAATTTTAATTAAAAACTTCTATGCTCCTGTACCCAACCGTGGGGGTTCATCACACTAAACAACAGGTGTCACTATTACTAAGATAAATGTACTTTTTTTTTCATTAAAATTACTGAATGCTTATACATATGTACTAAAACGTTAGTTAACATTTAATATCAGGCAATGCATTGGTTCATTACCCTGGCTACGTGTTAAAATGGTTATGAATTCATTTTGGATAAGTACGTACGTAACCGACCAATCTTGGACTTTATTTCAATATGTTGGTCAGGGTTCTGACCCTGTGTATTTTTCGGTGGGTACCGTTTAATTTCATTACCCTGGCTACGTGTTAAAATGGGTCTGAAGTCACTCTGGATAAGTACGTACGTAACCGACCAATCTTGGACTTTAATTCAATGTGTTGGTCAGGGTTCTGACCCTGTGTATTTTTCGGTGGGTACCGTTTAATTTCACTACCCTGGCTACGTGTTAAAATGGTTATGAATTCATTTTGGATAAGTACGTACATAACCGACCAATCTTGGACTTTATTTCAATATGTTGGTCAGGGTTCAGACCCTGTGTATTTTTCGGTGGGTACCGTTTAATTTCATTACCCTGGCTACGTGTTAAAATGGTTATGAATTCATTTTGGATAAGTACGTACATAACCGACCAATCTTGGACTTTATTTCAATATGTTGGTCAGGGTTCAGACCCTGTGTATTTTTCGGTGGGTACCGTTTAATTTCACCACCCTGGCTACGTGTTAAAATGGTTATGAATTCACTCTGGATAAGTACGTACATAACCGACCAATCTTGGACTTTATTTCAATATGTTGGTCAGGGTTCAGACCCTGTGTATTTTTCGGTGGGTACCGTTTAATTTCATTACCCTGGCTACGTGTTAAAATGGTTATGAATTCATTTTGGATAAGTACGTACATAACCGACCAATCTTGGACTTTATTTCAATGTGTTGGTCAGGGTTCTGACCCTGTGTATTTTTCGGTGGGTACCGTTTAATTTCATTACCCTGGCTACGTGTTAAAATGGGTCTGAAGTCACTCTGGATAAGTACGTACATAACCGACCAATCTTGGACTTTATTTTGCATGCAGGTAAGGTACACCTACAGACATAACTGTGGACATTCAGTTCTTTTTATTTAGATCATGGCAATTTTTTGGTCAGAGCGCCCTCTAGTTTTGTGGAGAATCATGTTCATTTGGAATGCTCTGATTGGATGGAAGTTCAAGCCTAGCAAGGTGTGATAGAATTGGCCTGTTATGTTCAGATTCAAATAAGCATGAACCACTAATTTGACAGGGAAGTGATACTTATAATGCAGCAAGCTGTTCTAATTGCTGTTGTGGTAGAGTTTTTCTATTTTCCTGTCAAATGCATTTATTGGTCCACTGAAAAATGAAAATAATGTTCCCTGTAACTTAGACTCTTATTGATCAAGGCATTTTAAAAATCATGGGTGTTAACTCCCCTCAAGTTATGACCCGTTGTCCCCTACAGAATAATGGTTGCATCTAATATTAAAATAAAGATGGCGGAGTATAGCGTTGATTCATCTCGTTCTACTCTGGATTACTTGGAGTCAATAAAGATCCTAGAAAGTTAGTATTTATATGCCTGTGTGTTTTTTGTTTGTTTGTTTTTTCACTGTCTTTGACTTTCCCAGTATGTTTGTTGCTGTTGACAACAATTCAGTCCTCTGCCAGGCTTCAGTCAATGTTTTTCTTCACTACCTACCCAACTCCTCGTCGGGCACTATGTAGCTGGTGTGGTATATTTATCACAGACAGTAGGGCAATTGTCACATTTAGTGCTCCAAGAAAATATTCTCTGTCCATGTGTATTTATATAAATAGATGCAGTTTCTTTGGCTTGAATAACGATCACTGGCTTCGTACATACAGGTATACTGGTTTACCTGTTTCTAGTTGAAATATAGCCAATCTTATTAACCAAGACAGTTGGACATTTGCCACATGTCACAACACTCATTTCCAAGTGCCATAGCTTGAAACAAGTAGTCAAATCTGATATTGGCTGGAGCTTTAGTTTATATGGACATGGTAAATGGCAAACTAGATGGTCAGAAAGTAATAAAAATAATCACAGCTTTACTCCACCCACCCCACTATGAAGTAAAAGGCTGTTTATAAGGCCATGTATGATGGTTTCATTTTTCTTATGGAAAACAATTTTAATTAAAAACTTCTATGCTCCTGTACCCAACCGTGGGGGTTCATCACACTAAACAACAGGTGTCACTATTACTAAGATAAATGTACTTTTTTTTTCATTAAAATTACTGAATGCTTATACATATGTACTAAAACGTTAGTTAACATTTAATATCAGGCAATGCATTGGTTCATTACCCTGGCTACGTGTTAAAATGGTTATGAATTCATTTTGGATAAGTACGTACGTAACCGACCAATCTTGGACTTTATTTCAATATGTTGGTCAGGGTTCTGACCCTGTGTATTTTTCGGTGGGTACCGTTTAATTTCATTACCCTGGCTACGTGTTAAAATGGGTCTGAAGTCACTCTGGATAAGTACGTACGTAACCGACCAATCTTGGACTTTAATTCAATGTGTTGGTCAGGGTTCTGACCCTGTGTATTTTTCGGTGGGTACCGTTTAATTTCACTACCCTGGCTACGTGTTAAAATGGTTATGAATTCATTTTGGATAAGTACGTACATAACCGACCAATCTTGGACTTTATTTCAATATGTTGGTCAGGGTTCTGACCCTGTGTATTTTTCGGTGGGTACCGTTTAATTTCATTACCCTGGCTACGTGTTAAAATGGGTCTGAAGTCACTCTGGATAAGTACGTACATAACCGACCAATCTTGGACTTTATTTCAATGTGTTGGTCAGGGTTCTGACCCTGTGTATTTTTCGGTGGGTACCGTTTAATTTCATTACCCTGGCTACGTGTTAAAATGGGTCTGAAGTCACTCTGGATAAGTACGTACATAACCGACCAATCTTGGACTTTATTTTGCATGCAGGTAAGGTACACCTACAGACATAACTGTGGACATTCAGTTCTTTTTATTTAGATCATGGCAATTTTTTGGTCAGAGCGCCCTCTAGTTTTGTGGAGAATCATGTTCATTTGGAATGCTCTGATTGGATGGAAGTTCAAGCCTAGCAAGGTGTGATAGAATTGGCCTGTTATGTTCAGATTCAAATAAGCATGAACCACTAATTTGACAGGGAAGTGATACTTATAATGCAGCAAGCTGTTCTAATTGCTGTTGTGGTAGAGTTTTTCTATTTTCCTGTCAAATGCATTTATTGGTCCACTGAAAAATGAAAATAATGTTCCCTGTAACTTAGACTCTTATTGATCAAGGCATTTTAAAAATCATGGGTGTTAACTCCCCTCAAGTTATGACCCGTTGTCCCCTACAGAATAATGGTTGCATCTAATATTAAAATAAAGATGGCGGAGTATAGCGTTGATTCATCTCGTTCTACTCTGGATTACTTGGAGTCAATAAAGATCCTAGAAAGTTAGTATTTATATGCCTGTGTGTTTTTTGTTTGTTTGTTTTTTCACTGTCTTTGACTTTCCCAGTATGTTTGTTGCTGTTGACAACAATTCAGTCCTCTGCCAGGCTTCAGTCAATGTTTTTCTTCACTACCTACCCAACTCCTCGTCGGGCACTATGTAGCTGGTGTGGTATATTTATCACAGACAGTAGGGCAATTGTCACATTTAGTGCTCCAAGAAAATATTCTCTGTCCATGTGTATTTATATAAATAGATGCAGTTTCTTTGGCTTGAATAACGATCACTGGCTTCGTACATACAGGTATACTGGTTTACCTGTTTCTAGTTGAAATATAGCCAATCTTATTAACCAAGACAGTTGGACATTTGCCACATGTCACAACACTCATTTCCAAGTGCCATAGCTTGAAACAAGTAGTCAAATCTGATATTGGCTGGAGCTTTAGTTTATATGGACATGGTAAATGGCAAACTAGATGGTCAGAAAGTAATAAAAATAATCACAGCTTTACTCCACCCACCCCACTATGAAGTAAAAGGCTGTTTATAAGGCCATGTATGATGGTTTCATTTTTCTTATGGAAAACAATTTTAATTAAAAACTTCTATGCTCCTGTACCCAACCGTGGGGGTTCATCACACTAAACAACAGGTGTCACTATTACTAAGATAAATGTACTTTTTTTTTCATTAAAATTACTGAATGCTTATACATATGTACTAAAACGTTAGTTAACATTTAATATCAGGCAATGCATTGGTTCATTACCCTGGCTACGTGTTAAAATGGTTATGAATTCATTTTGGATAAGTACGTACGTAACCGACCAATCTTGGACTTTATTTCAATATGTTGGTCAGGGTTCAGACCCTGTGTATTTTTCGGTGGGTACCGTTTAATTTCATTACCCTGGCTACGTGTTAAAATGGGTCTGAAGTCACTCTGGATAAGTACGTACATAACCGACCAATCTTGGACTTTATTTCAATATGTTGGTCAGGGTTCTGACCCTGTGTATTTTTCGGTGGGTACCGTTTAATTTCATTACCCTGGCTACGTGTTAAAATGGTTATGAATTCATTTTGGATAAGTACGTACATAACCGACCAATCTTGGACTTTATATTTCAATGTGTTGGTCAGGGTTCTGACCCTGTGTATTTTTCGGTGGGTACCGTTTAATTTCATTACCCTGGCTACGTGTTAAAATGGTTATGAATTCATTTTGGATAAGTACGTACATAACCGACCAATCTTGGACTTTATTTCAATATGTTGGTCAGGGTTCTGACCCTGTGTATTTTTCGGTGGGTACCGTTTAATTTCATTACCCTGGCTACGTGTTAAAATGGGTCTGAAGTCACTCTGGATAAGTACGTACATAACCGACCAATCTTGGACTTTATTTCAATGTGTTGGTCAGGGTTCTGACCCTGTGTATTTTTCGGTGGGTACCGTTTAATTTCATTACCCTGGCTACGTGTTAAAATGGGTCTGAAGTCACTCTGGATAAGTACGTACATAACCGACCAATCTTGGACTTTATTTTGCATGCAGGTAAGGTACACCTACAGACATAACTGTGGACATTCAGTTCTTTTTATTTAGATCATGGCAATTTTTTGGTCAGAGCGCCCTCTAGTTTTGTGGAGAATCATGTTCATTTGGAATGCTCTGATTGGATGGAAGTTCAAGCCTAGCAAGGTGTGATAGAATTGGCCTGTTATGTTCAGATTCAAATAAGCATGAACCACTAATTTGACAGGGAAGTGATACTTATAATGCAGCAAGCTGTTCTAATTGCTGTTGTGGTAGAGTTTTTCTATTTTCCTGTCAAATGCATTTATTGGTCCACTGAAAAATGAAAATAATGTTCCCTGTAACTTAGACTCTTATTGATCAAGGCATTTTAAAAATCATGGGTGTTAACTCCCCTCAAGTTATGACCCGTTGTCCCCTACAGAATAATGGTTGCATCTAATATTAAAATAAAGATGGCGGAGTATAGCGTTGATTCATCTCGTTCTACTCTGGATTACTTGGAGTCAATAAAGATCCTAGAAAGTTAGTATTTATATGCCTGTGTGTTTTTTGTTTGTTTGTTTTTTCACTGTCTTTGACTTTCCCAGTATGTTTGTTGCTGTTGACAACAATTCAGTCCTCTGCCAGGCTTCAGTCAATGTTTTTCTTCACTACCTACCCAACTCCTCGTCGGGCACTATGTAGCTGGTGTGGTATATTTATCACAGACAGTAGGGCAATTGTCACATTTAGTGCTCCAAGAAAATATTCTCTGTCCATGTGTATTTATATAAATAGATGCAGTTTCTTTGGCTTGAATAACGATCACTGGCTTCGTACATACAGGTATACTGGTTTACCTGTTTCTAGTTGAAATATAGCCAATCTTATTAACCAAGACAGTTGGACATTTGCCACATGTCACAACACTCATTTCCAAGTGCCATAGCTTGAAACAAGTAGTCAAATCTGATATTGGCTGGAGCTTTAGTTTATATGGACATGGTAAATGGCAAACTAGATGGTCAGAAAGTAATAAAAATAATCACAGCTTTACTCCACCCACCCCACTATGAAGTAAAAGGCTGTTTATAAGGCCATGTATGATGGTTTCATTTTTCTTATGGAAAACAATTTTAATTAAAAACTTCTATGCTCCTGTACCCAACCGTGGGGGTTCATCACACTAAACAACAGGTGTCACTATTACTAAGATAAATGTACTTTTTTTTTCATTAAAATTACTGAATGCTTATACATATGTACTAAAACGTTAGTTAACATTTAATATCAGGCAATGCATTGGTTCATTACCCTGGCTACGTGTTAAAATGGTTATGAATTCATTTTGGATAAGTACGTACGTAACCGACCAATCTTGGACTTTATTTCAATATGTTGGTCAGGGTTCAGACCCTGTGTATTTTTCGGTGGGTACCGTTTAATTTCATTACCCTGGCTACGTGTTAAAATGGGTCTGAAGTCACTCTGGATAAGTACGTACATAACCGACCAATCTTGGACTTTATTTCAATATGTTGGTCAGGGTTCAGACCCTGTGTATTTTTCGGTGGGTACCGTTTAATTTCATTACCCTGGCTACGTGTTAAAATGGGTCTGAAGTCACTCTGGATAAGTACGTACATAACCGACCAATCTTGGACTTTATTTCAATGTGTTGGTCAGGGTTCTGACCCTGTGTATTTTTCGGTGGGTACCGTTTAATTTCATTACCCTGGCTACGTGTTAAAATGGGTCTGAAGTCACTCTGGATAAGTACGTACATAACCGACCAATCTTGGACTTTATTTTGCATGCAGGTAAGGTACACCTACAGACATAACTGTGGACATTCAGTTCTTTTTATTTAGATCATGGCAATTTTTTGGTCAGAGCGCCCTCTAGTTTTGTGGAGAATCATGTTCATTTGGAATGCTCTGATTGGATGGAAGTTCAAGCCTAGCAAGGTGTGATAGAATTGGCCTGTTATGTTCAGATTCAAATAAGCATGAACCACTAATTTGACAGGGAAGTGATACTTATAATGCAGCAAGCTGTTCTAATTGCTGTTGTGGTAGAGTTTTTCTATTTTCCTGTCAAATGCATTTATTGGTCCACTGAAAAATGAAAATAATGTTCCCTGTAACTTAGACTCTTATTGATCAAGGCATTTTAAAAATCATGGGTGTTAACTCCCCTCAAGTTATGACCCGTTGTCCCCTACAGAATAATGGTTGCATCTAATATTAAAATAAAGATGGCGGAGTATAGCGTTGATTCATCTCGTTCTACTCTGGATTACTTGGAGTCAATAAAGATCCTAGAAAGTTAGTATTTATATGCCTGTGTGTTTTTTGTTTGTTTGTTTTTTCACTGTCTTTGACTTTCCCAGTATGTTTGTTGCTGTTGACAACAATTCAGTCCTCTGCCAGGCTTCAGTCAATGTTTTTCTTCACTACCTACCCAACTCCTCGTCGGGCACTATGTAGCTGGTGTGGTATATTTATCACAGACAGTAGGGCAATTGTCACATTTAGTGCTCCAAGAAAATATTCTCTGTCCATGTGTATTTATATAAATAGATGCAGTTTCTTTGGCTTGAATAACGATCACTGGCTTCGTACATACAGGTATACTGGTTTACCTGTTTCTAGTTGAAATATAGCCAATCTTATTAACCAAGACAGTTGGACATTTGCCACATGTCACAACACTCATTTCCAAGTGCCATAGCTTGAAACAAGTAGTCAAATCTGATATTGGCTGGAGCTTTAGTTTATATGGACATGGTAAATGGCAAACTAGATGGTCAGAAAGTAATAAAAATAATCACAGCTTTACTCCACCCACCCCACTATGAAGTAAAAGGCTGTTTATAAGGCCATGTATGATGGTTTCATTTTTCTTATGGAAAACAATTTTAATTAAAAACTTCTATGCTCCTGTACCCAACCGTGGGGGTTCATCACACTAAACAACAGGTGTCACTATTACTAAGATAAATGTACTTTTTTTTTCATTAAAATTACTGAATGCTTATACATATGTACTAAAACGTTAGTTAACATTTAATATCAGGCAATGCATTGGTTCATTACCCTGGCTACGTGTTAAAATGGTTATGAATTCATTTTGGATAAGTACGTACGTAACCGACCAATCTTGGACTTTATTTCAATATGTTGGTCAGGGTTCTGACCCTGTGTATTTTTCGGTGGGTACCGTTTAATTTCATTACCCTGGCTACGTGTTAAAATGGGTCTGAAGTCACTCTGGATAAGTACGTACGTAACCGACCAATCTTGGACTTTAATTCAATGTGTTGGTCAGGGTTCTGACCCTGTGTATTTTTCGGTGGGTACCGTTTAATTTCACTACCCTGGCTACGTGTTAAAATGGTTATGAATTCATTTTGGATAAGTACGTACATAACCGACCAATCTTGGACTTTATTTCAATATGTTGGTCAGGGTTCTGACCCTGTGTATTTTTCGGTGGGTACCGTTTAATTTCATTACCCTGGCTACGTGTTAAAATGGGTCTGAAGTCACTCTGGATAAGTACGTACATAACCGACCAATCTTGGACTTTATTTCAATGTGTTGGTCAGGGTTCTGACCCTGTGTATTTTTCGGTGGGTACCGTTTAATTTCATTACCCTGGCTACGTGTTAAAATGGGTCTGAAGTCACTCTGGATAAGTACGTACATAACCGACCAATCTTGGACTTTATTTTGCATGCAGGTAAGGTACACCTACAGACATAACTGTGGACATTCAGTTCTTTTTATTTAGATCATGGCAATTTTTTGGTCAGAGCGCCCTCTAGTTTTGTGGAGAATCATGTTCATTTGGAATGCTCTGATTGGATGGAAGTTCAAGCCTAGCAAGGTGTGATAGAATTGGCCTGTTATGTTCAGATTCTTCAAATAAGCATGAACCACTAATTTGACAGGGAAGTGATACTTATAATGCAGCAAGCTGTTCTAATTGCTGTTGTGGTAGAGTTTTTCTATTTTCCTGTCAAATGCATTTATTGGTCCACTGAAAAATGAAAATAATGTTCCCTGTAACTTAGACTCTTATTGATCAAGGCATTTTAAAAATCATGGGTGTTAACTCCCCTCAAGTTATGACCCGTTGTCCCCTACAGAATAATGGTTGCATCTAATATTAAAATAAAGATGGCGGAGTATAGCGTTGATTCATCTCGTTCTACTCTGGATTACTTGGAGTCAATAAAGATCCTAGAAAGTTAGTATTTATATGCCTGTGTGTTTTTTGTTTGTTTGTTTTTTCACTGTCTTTGACTTTCCCAGTATGTTTGTTGCTGTTGACAACAATTCAGTCCTCTGCCAGGCTTCAGTCAATGTTTTTCTTCACTACCTACCCAACTCCTCGTCGGGCACTATGTAGCTGGTGTGGTATATTTATCACAGACAGTAGGGCAATTGTCACATTTAGTGCTCCAAGAAAATATTCTCTGTCCATGTGTATTTATATAAATAGATGCAGTTTCTTTGGCTTGAATAACGATCACTGGCTTCGTACATACAGGTATACTGGTTTACCTGTTTCTAGTTGAAATATAGCCAATCTTATTAACCAAGACAGTTGGACATTTGCCACATGTCACAACACTCATTTCCAAGTGCCATAGCTTGAAACAAGTAGTCAAATCTGATATTGGCTGGAGCTTTAGTTTATATGGACATGGTAAATGGCAAACTAGATGGTCAGAAAGTAATAAAAATAATCACAGCTTTACTCCACCCACCCCACTATGAAGTAAAAGGCTGTTTATAAGGCCATGTATGATGGTTTCATTTTTCTTATGGAAAACAATTTTAATTAAAAACTTCTATGCTCCTGTACCCAACCGTGGGGGTTCATCACACTAAACAACAGGTGTCACTATTACTAAGATAAATGTACTTTTTTTTTCATTAAAATTACTGAATGCTTATACATATGTACTAAAACGTTAGTTAACATTTAATATCAGGCAATGCATTGGTTCATTACCCTGGCTACGTGTTAAAATGGTTATGAATTCATTTTGGATAAGTACGTACGTAACCGACCAATCTTGGACTTTATTTCAATATGTTGGTCAGGGTTCAGACCCTGTGTATTTTTCGGTGGGTACCGTTTAATTTCATTACCCTGGCTACGTGTTAAAATGGGTCTGAAGTCACTCTGGATAAGTACGTACATAACCGACCAATCTTGGACTTTATTTCAATATGTTGGTCAGGGTTCTGACCCTGTGTATTTTTCGGTGGGTACCGTTTAATTTCATTACCCTGGCTACGTGTTAAAATGGTTATGAATTCATTTTGGATAAGTACGTACATAACCGACCAATCTTGGACTTTATATTTCAATGTGTTGGTCAGGGTTCTGACCCTGTGTATTTTTCGGTGGGTACCGTTTAATTTCATTACCCTGGCTACGTGTTAAAATGGTTATGAATTCATTTTGGATAAGTACGTACATAACCGACCAATCTTGGACTTTATTTCAATATGTTGGTCAGGGTTCTGACCCTGTGTATTTTTCGGTGGGTACCGTTTAATTTCATTACCCTGGCTACGTGTTAAAATGGGTCTGAAGTCACTCTGGATAAGTACGTACATAACCGACCAATCTTGGACTTTATTTCAATGTGTTGGTCAGGGTTCTGACCCTGTGTATTTTTCGGTGGGTACCGTTTAATTTCATTACCCTGGCTACGTGTTAAAATGGGTCTGAAGTCACTCTGGATAAGTACGTACATAACCGACCAATCTTGGACTTTATTTTGCATGCAGGTAAGGTACACCTACAGACATAACTGTGGACATTCAGTTCTTTTTATTTAGATCATGGCAATTTTTTGGTCAGAGCGCCCTCTAGTTTTGTGGAGAATCATGTTCATTTGGAATGCTCTGATTGGATGGAAGTTCAAGCCTAGCAAGGTGTGATAGAATTGGCCTGTTATGTTCAGATTCAAATAAGCATGAACCACTAATTTGACAGGGAAGTGATACTTATAATGCAGCAAGCTGTTCTAATTGCTGTTGTGGTAGAGTTTTTCTATTTTCCTGTCAAATGCATTTATTGGTCCACTGAAAAATGAAAATAATGTTCCCTGTAACTTAGACTCTTATTGATCAAGGCATTTTAAAAATCATGGGTGTTAACTCCCCTCAAGTTATGACCCGTTGTCCCCTACAGAATAATGGTTGCATCTAATATTAAAATAAAGATGGCGGAGTATAGCGTTGATTCATCTCGTTCTACTCTGGATTACTTGGAGTCAATAAAGATCCTAGAAAGTTAGTATTTATATGCCTGTGTGTTTTTTGTTTGTTTGTTTTTTCACTGTCTTTGACTTTCCCAGTATGTTTGTTGCTGTTGACAACAATTCAGTCCTCTGCCAGGCTTCAGTCAATGTTTTTCTTCACTACCTACCCAACTCCTCGTCGGGCACTATGTAGCTGGTGTGGTATATTTATCACAGACAGTAGGGCAATTGTCACATTTAGTGCTCCAAGAAAATATTCTCTGTCCATGTGTATTTATATAAATAGATGCAGTTTCTTTGGCTTGAATAACGATCACTGGCTTCGTACATACAGGTATACTGGTTTACCTGTTTCTAGTTGAAATATAGCCAATCTTATTAACCAAGACAGTTGGACATTTGCCACATGTCACAACACTCATTTCCAAGTGCCATAGCTTGAAACAAGTAGTCAAATCTGATATTGGCTGGAGCTTTAGTTTATATGGACATGGTAAATGGCAAACTAGATGGTCAGAAAGTAATAAAAATAATCACAGCTTTACTCCACCCACCCCACTATGAAGTAAAAGGCTGTTTATAAGGCCATGTATGATGGTTTCATTTTTCTTATGGAAAACAATTTTAATTAAAAACTTCTATGCTCCTGTACCCAACCGTGGGGGTTCATCACACTAAACAACAGGTGTCACTATTACTAAGATAAATGTACTTTTTTTTTCATTAAAATTACTGAATGCTTATACATATGTACTAAAACGTTAGTTAACATTTAATATCAGGCAATGCATTGGTTCATTACCCTGGCTACGTGTTAAAATGGTTATGAATTCATTTTGGATAAGTACGTACGTAACCGACCAATCTTGGACTTTATTTCAATATGTTGGTCAGGGTTCTGACCCTGTGTATTTTTCGGTGGGTACCGTTTAATTTCATTACCCTGGCTACGTGTTAAAATGGGTCTGAAGTCACTCTGGATAAGTACGTACGTAACCGACCAATCTTGGACTTTAATTCAATGTGTTGGTCAGGGTTCTGACCCTGTGTATTTTTCGGTGGGTACCGTTTAATTTCACTACCCTGGCTACGTGTTAAAATGGTTATGAATTCATTTTGGATAAGTACGTACATAACCGACCAATCTTGGACTTTATTTCAATATGTTGGTCAGGGTTCAGACCCTGTGTATTTTTCGGTGGGTACCGTTTAATTTCATTACCCTGGCTACGTGTTAAAATGGTTATGAATTCATTTTGGATAAGTACGTACATAACCGACCAATCTTGGACTTTATTTCAATATGTTGGTCAGGGTTCAGACCCTGTGTATTTTTCGGTGGGTACCGTTTAATTTCATTACCCTGGCTACGTGTTAAAATGGGTCTGAAGTCACTCTGGATAAGTACGTACATAACCGACCAATCTTGGACTTTATTTCAATATGTTGGTCAGGGTTCTGACCCTGTGTATTTTTCGGTGGGTACCGTTTAATTTCATTACCCTGGCTACGTGTTAAAATGGTTATGAATTCATTTTGGATAAGTACGTACATAACCGACCAATCTTGGACTTTATATTTCAATGTGTTGGTCAGGGTTCTGACCCTGTGTATTTTTCGGTGGGTACCGTTTAATTTCATTACCCTGGCTACGTGTTAAAATGGTTATGAATTCATTTTGGATGAGTACGTACATAACCGACCAATCTTGGACTTTATTTCAATATGTTGGTCAGGGTTCTGACCCTGTGTATTTTTCGGTGGGTACCGTTTAATTTCATTACCCTGGCTACGTGTTAAAATGGTTATGAATTCATTTTGGATAAGTACGTACATAACCGACCAATCTTGGACTTTATTTCAATATGTTGGTCAGGGTTCAGACCCTGTGTATTTTTCGGTGGGTACCGTTTAATTTCATTACCCTGGCTACGTGTTAAAATGGGTCTGAAGTCACTCTGGATAAGTACGTACATAACCGACCAATCTTGGACTTTATTTTGCATGCAGGTAAGGTACACCTACAGACATAACTGTGGACATTCAGTTCTTTTTATTTAGATCATGGCAATTTTTTGGTCAGAGCGCCCTCTAGTTTTGTGGAGAATCATGTTCATTTGGAATGCTCTGATTGGATGGAAGTTCAAGCCTAGCAAGGTGTGATAGAATTGGCCTGTTATGTTCAGATTCAAATAAGCATGAACCACTAATTTGACAGGGAAGTGATACTTATAATGCAGCAAGCTGTTCTAATTGCTGTTGTGGTAGAGTTTTTCTATTTTCCTGTCAAATGCATTTATTGGTCCACTGAAAAATGAAAATAATGTTCCCTGTAACTTAGACTCTTATTGATCAAGGCATTTTAAAAATCATGGGTGTTAACTCCCCTCAAGTTATGACCCGTTGTCCCCTACAGAATAATGGTTGCATCTAATATTAAAATAAAGATGGCGGAGTATAGCGTTGATTCATCTCGTTCTACTCTGGATTACTTGGAGTCAATAAAGATCCTAGAAAGTTAGTATTTATATGCCTGTGTGTTTTTTGTTTGTTTGTTTTTTCACTGTCTTTGACTTTCCCAGTATGTTTGTTGCTGTTGACAACAATTCAGTCCTCTGCCAGGCTTCAGTCAATGTTTTTCTTCACTACCTACCCAACTCCTCGTCGGGCACTATGTAGCTGGTGTGGTATATTTATCACAGACAGTAGGGCAATTGTCACATTTAGTGCTCCAAGAAAATATTCTCTGTCCATGTGTATTTATATAAATAGATGCAGTTTCTTTGGCTTGAATAACGATCACTGGCTTCGTACATACAGGTATACTGGTTTACCTGTTTCTAGTTGAAATATAGCCAATCTTATTAACCAAGACAGTTGGACATTTGCCACATGTCACAACACTCATTTCCAAGTGCCATAGCTTGAAACAAGTAGTCAAATCTGATATTGGCTGGAGCTTTAGTTTATATGGACATGGTAAATGGCAAACTAGATGGTCAGAAAGTAATAAAAATAATCACAGCTTTACTCCACCCACCCCACTATGAAGTAAAAGGCTGTTTATAAGGCCATGTATGATGGTTTCATTTTTCTTATGGAAAACAATTTTAATTAAAAACTTCTATGCTCCTGTACCCAACCGTGGGGGTTCATCACACTAAACAACAGGTGTCACTATTACTAAGATAAATGTACTTTTTTTTTCATTAAAATTACTGAATGCTTATACATATGTACTAAAACGTTAGTTAACATTTAATATCAGGCAATGCATTGGTTCATTACCCTGGCTACGTGTTAAAATGGTTATGAATTCATTTTGGATAAGTACGTACGTAACCGACCAATCTTGGACTTTATTTCAATATGTTGGTCAGGGTTCTGACCCTGTGTATTTTTCGGTGGGTACCGTTTAATTTCATTACCCTGGCTACGTGTTAAAATGGGTCTGAAGTCACTCTGGATAAGTACGTACGTAACCGACCAATCTTGGACTTTAATTCAATGTGTTGGTCAGGGTTCTGACCCTGTGTATTTTTCGGTGGGTACCGTTTAATTTCACTACCCTGGCTACGTGTTAAAATGGTTATGAATTCATTTTGGATAAGTACGTACATAACCGACCAATCTTGGACTTTATTTCAATATGTTGGTCAGGGTTCAGACCCTGTGTATTTTTCGGTGGGTACCGTTTAATTTCATTACCCTGGCTACGTGTTAAAATGGTTATGAATTCATTTTGGATAAGTACGTACATAACCGACCAATCTTGGACTTTATTTCAATATGTTGGTCAGGGTTCAGACCCTGTGTATTTTTCGGTGGGTACCGTTTAATTTCATTACCCTGGCTACGTGTTAAAATGGGTCTGAAGTCACTCTGGATAAGTACGTACATAACCGACCAATCTTGGACTTTATTTCAATATGTTGGTCAGGGTTCTGACCCTGTGTATTTTTCGGTGGGTACCGTTTAATTTCATTACCCTGGCTACGTGTTAAAATGGTTATGAATTCATTTTGGATAAGTACGTACATAACCGA
The DNA here is from genome assembly GCF_978046115.1 of Saccoglossus kowalevskii. NCBI lineage: Eukaryota > Metazoa > Hemichordata > Enteropneusta > Harrimaniidae > Saccoglossus > Saccoglossus kowalevskii. The sequence goes on from NW_028188671.1 coordinate 82,333, forward strand.
CCAATCTTGGACTTTATTTCAATATGTTGGTCAGGGTTCAGACCCTGTGTATTTTTCGGTGGGTACCGTTTAATTTCATTACCCTGGCTACGTGTTAAAATGGGTCTGAAGTCACTCTGGATAAGTACGTACATAACCGACCAATCTTGGACTTTATTTCAATATGTTGGTCAGGGTTCTGACCCTGTGTATTTTTCGGTGGGTACCGTTTAATTTCATTACCCTGGCTACGTGTTAAAATGGGTCTGAAGTCACTCTGGATAAGTACGTACATAACCGACCAATCTTGGACTTTATTTTGCATGCAGGTAAGGTACACCTACAGACATAACTGTGGACATTCAGTTCTTTTTATTTAGATCATGGCAATTTTTTGGTCAGAGCGCCCTCTAGTTTTGTGGAGAATCATGTTCATTTGGAATGCTCTGATTGGATGGAAGTTCAAGCCTAGCAAGGTGTGATAGAATTGGCCTGTTATGTTCAGATTCAAATAAGCATGAACCACTAATTTGACAGGGAAGTGATACTTATAATGCAGCAAGCTGTTCTAATTGCTGTTGTGGTAGAGTTTTTCTATTTTCCTGTCAAATGCATTTATTGGTCCACTGAAAAATGAAAATAATGTTCCCTGTAACTTAGACTCTTATTGATCAAGGCATTTTAAAAATCATGGGTGTTAACTCCCCTCAAGTTATGACCCGTTGTCCCCTACAGAATAATGGTTGCATCTAATATTAAAATAAAGATGGCGGAGTATAGCGTTGATTCATCTCGTTCTACTCTGGATTACTTGGAGTCAATAAAGATCCTAGAAAGTTAGTATTTATATGCCTGTGTGTTTTTTGTTTGTTTGTTTTTTCACTGTCTTTGACTTTCCCAGTATGTTTGTTGCTGTTGACAACAATTCAGTCCTCTGCCAGGCTTCAGTCAATGTTTTTCTTCACTACCTACCCAACTCCTCGTCGGGCACTATGTAGCTGGTGTGGTATATTTATCACAGACAGTAGGGCAATTGTCACATTTAGTGCTCCAAGAAAATATTCTCTGTCCATGTGTATTTATATAAATAGATGCAGTTTCTTTGGCTTGAATAACGATCACTGGCTTCGTACATACAGGTATACTGGTTTACCTGTTTCTAGTTGAAATATAGCCAATCTTATTAACCAAGACAGTTGGACATTTGCCACATGTCACAACACTCATTTCCAAGTGCCATAGCTTGAAACAAGTAGTCAAATCTGATATTGGCTGGAGCTTTAGTTTATATGGACATGGTAAATGGCAAACTAGATGGTCAGAAAGTAATAAAAATAATCACAGCTTTACTCCACCCACCCCACTATGAAGTAAAAGGCTGTTTATAAGGCCATGTATGATGGTTTCATTTTTCTTATGGAAAACAATTTTAATTAAAAACTTCTATGCTCCTGTACCCAACCGTGGGGGTTCATCACACTAAACAACAGGTGTCACTATTACTAAGATAAATGTACTTTTTTTTTCATTAAAATTACTGAATGCTTATACATATGTACTAAAACGTTAGTTAACATTTAATATCAGGCAATGCATTGGTTCATTACCCTGGCTACGTGTTAAAATGGTTATGAATTCATTTTGGATAAGTACGTACGTAACCGACCAATCTTGGACTTTATTTCAATATGTTGGTCAGGGTTCTGACCCTGTGTATTTTTCGGTGGGTACCGTTTAATTTCATTACCCTGGCTACGTGTTAAAATGGGTCTGAAGTCACTCTGGATAAGTACGTACGTAACCGACCAATCTTGGACTTTAATTCAATGTGTTGGTCAGGGTTCTGACCCTGTGTATTTTTCGGTGGGTACCGTTTAATTTCACTACCCTGGCTACGTGTTAAAATGGTTATGAATTCATTTTGGATAAGTACGTACATAACCGACCAATCTTGGACTTTATTTCAATATGTTGGTCAGGGTTCAGACCCTGTGTATTTTTCGGTGGGTACCGTTTAATTTCATTACCCTGGCTACGTGTTAAAATGGTTATGAATTCATTTTGGATAAGTACGTACATAACCGACCAATCTTGGACTTTATTTCAATATGTTGGTCAGGGTTCAGACCCTGTGTATTTTTCGGTGGGTACCGTTTAATTTCATTACCCTGGCTACGTGTTAAAATGGGTCTGAAGTCACTCTGGATAAGTACGTACATAACCGACCAATCTTGGACTTTATTTCAATATGTTGGTCAGGGTTCTGACCCTGTGTATTTTTCGGTGGGTACCGTTTAATTTCATTACCCTGGCTACGTGTTAAAATGGTTATGAATTCATTTTGGATAAGTACGTACATAACCGACCAATCTTGGACTTTATTTCAATATGTTGGTCAGGGTTCAGACCCTGTGTATTTTTCGGTGGGTACCGTTTAATTTCATTACCCTGGCTACGTGTTAAAATGGGTCTGAAGTCACTCTGGATAAGTACGTACATAACCGACCAATCTTGGACTTTATTTCAATATGTTGGTCAGGGTTCTGACCCTGTGTATTTTTCGGTGGGTACCGTTTAATTTCATTACCCTGGCTACGTGTTAAAATGGTTATGAATTCATTTTGGATAAGTACGTACATAACCGACCAATCTTGGACTTTATATTTCAATGTGTTGGTCAGGGTTCTGACCCTGTGTATTTTTCGGTGGGTACCGTTTAATTTCATTACCCTGGCTACGTGTTAAAATGGTTATGAATTCATTTTGGATGAGTACGTACATAACCGACCAATCTTGGACTTTATTTCAATATGTTGGTCAGGGTTCTGACCCTGTGTATTTTTCGGTGGGTACCGTTTAATTTCATTACCCTGGCTACGTGTTAAAATGGTTATGAATTCATTTTGGATAAGTACGTACATAACCGACCAATCTTGGACTTTATTTCAATATGTTGGTCAGGGTTCAGACCCTGTGTATTTTTCGGTGGGTACCGTTTAATTTCATTACCCTGGCTACGTGTTAAAATGGGTCTGAAGTCACTCTGGATAAGTACGTACATAACCGACCAATCTTGGACTTTATTTTGCATGCAGGTAAGGTACACCTACAGACATAACTGTGGACATTCAGTTCTTTTTATTTAGATCATGGCAATTTTTTGGTCAGAGCGCCCTCTAGTTTTGTGGAGAATCATGTTCATTTGGAATGCTCTGATTGGATGGAAGTTCAAGCCTAGCAAGGTGTGATAGAATTGGCCTGTTATGTTCAGATTCAAATAAGCATGAACCACTAATTTGACAGGGAAGTGATACTTATAATGCAGCAAGCTGTTCTAATTGCTGTTGTGGTAGAGTTTTTCTATTTTCCTGTCAAATGCATTTATTGGTCCACTGAAAAATGAAAATAATGTTCCCTGTAACTTAGACTCTTATTGATCAAGGCATTTTAAAAATCATGGGTGTTAACTCCCCTCAAGTTATGACCCGTTGTCCCCTACAGAATAATGGTTGCATCTAATATTAAAATAAAGATGGCGGAGTATAGCGTTGATTCATCTCGTTCTACTCTGGATTACTTGGAGTCAATAAAGATCCTAGAAAGTTAGTATTTATATGCCTGTGTGTTTTTTGTTTGTTTGTTTTTTCACTGTCTTTGACTTTCCCAGTATGTTTGTTGCTGTTGACAACAATTCAGTCCTCTGCCAGGCTTCAGTCAATGTTTTTCTTCACTACCTACCCAACTCCTCGTCGGGCACTATGTAGCTGGTGTGGTATATTTATCACAGACAGTAGGGCAATTGTCACATTTAGTGCTCCAAGAAAATATTCTCTGTCCATGTGTATTTATATAAATAGATGCAGTTTCTTTGGCTTGAATAACGATCACTGGCTTCGTACATACAGGTATACTGGTTTACCTGTTTCTAGTTGAAATATAGCCAATCTTATTAACCAAGACAGTTGGACATTTGCCACATGTCACAACACTCATTTCCAAGTGCCATAGCTTGAAACAAGTAGTCAAATCTGATATTGGCTGGAGCTTTAGTTTATATGGACATGGTAAATGGCAAACTAGATGGTCAGAAAGTAATAAAAATAATCACAGCTTTACTCCACCCACCCCACTATGAAGTAAAAGGCTGTTTATAAGGCCATGTATGATGGTTTCATTTTTCTTATGGAAAACAATTTTAATTAAAAACTTCTATGCTCCTGTACCCAACCGTGGGGGTTCATCACACTAAACAACAGGTGTCACTATTACTAAGATAAATGTACTTTTTTTTTCATTAAAATTACTGAATGCTTATACATATGTACTAAAACGTTAGTTAACATTTAATATCAGGCAATGCATTGGTTCATTACCCTGGCTACGTGTTAAAATGGTTATGAATTCATTTTGGATAAGTACGTACATAACCGACCAATCTTGGACTTTATTTCAATATGTTGGTCAGGGTTCAGACCCTGTGTATTTTTCGGTGGGTACCGTTTAATTTCATTACCCTGGCTACGTGTTAAAATGGGTCTGAAGTCACTCTGGATAAGTACGTACATAACCGACCAATCTTGGACTTTATTTTGCATGCAGGTAAGGTACACCTACAGACATAACTGTGGACATTCAGTTCTTTTTATTTAGATCATGGCAATTTTTTGGTCAGAGCGCCCTCTAGTTTTGTGGAGAATCATGTTCATTTGGAATGCTCTGATTGGATGGAAGTTCAAGCCTAGCAAGGTGTGATAGAATTGGCCTGTTATGTTCAGATTCAAATAAGCATGAACCACTAATTTGACAGGGAAGTGATACTTATAATGCAGCAAGCTGTTCTAATTGCTGTTGTGGTAGAGTTTTTCTATTTTCCTGTCAAATGCATTTATTGGTCCACTGAAAAATGAAAATAATGTTCCCTGTAACTTAGACTCTTATTGATCAAGGCATTTTAAAAATCATGGGTGTTAACTCCCCTCAAGTTATGACCCGTTGTCCCCTACAGAATAATGGTTGCATCTAATATTAAAATAAAGATGGCGGAGTATAGCGTTGATTCATCTCGTTCTACTCTGGATTACTTGGAGTCAATAAAGATCCTAGAAAGTTAGTATTTATATGCCTGTGTGTTTTTTGTTTGTTTGTTTTTTCACTGTCTTTGACTTTCCCAGTATGTTTGTTGCTGTTGACAACAATTCAGTCCTCTGCCAGGCTTCAGTCAATGTTTTTCTTCACTACCTACCCAACTCCTCGTCGGGCACTATGTAGCTGGTGTGGTATATTTATCACAGACAGTAGGGCAATTGTCACATTTAGTGCTCCAAGAAAATATTCTCTGTCCATGTGTATTTATATAAATAGATGCAGTTTCTTTGGCTTGAATAACGATCACTGGCTTCGTACATACAGGTATACTGGTTTACCTGTTTCTAGTTGAAATATAGCCAATCTTATTAACCAAGACAGTTGGACATTTGCCACATGTCACAACACTCATTTCCAAGTGCCATAGCTTGAAACAAGTAGTCAAATCTGATATTGGCTGGAGCTTTAGTTTATATGGACATGGTAAATGGCAAACTAGATGGTCAGAAAGTAATAAAAATAATCACAGCTTTACTCCACCCACCCCACTATGAAGTAAAAGGCTGTTTATAAGGCCATGTATGATGGTTTCATTTTTCTTATGGAAAACAATTTTAATTAAAAACTTCTATGCTCCTGTACCCAACCGTGGGGGTTCATCACACTAAACAACAGGTGTCACTATTACTAAGATAAATGTACTTTTTTTTTCATTAAAATTACTGAATGCTTATACATATGTACTAAAACGTTAGTTAACATTTAATATCAGGCAATGCATTGGTTCATTACCCTGGCTACGTGTTAAAATGGTTATGAATTCATTTTGGATAAGTACGTACGTAACCGACCAATCTTGGACTTTATTTCAATATGTTGGTCAGGGTTCTGACCCTGTGTATTTTTCGGTGGGTACCGTTTAATTTCATTACCCTGGCTACGTGTTAAAATGGGTCTGAAGTCACTCTGGATAAGTACGTACGTAACCGACCAATCTTGGACTTTAATTCAATGTGTTGGTCAGGGTTCTGACCCTGTGTATTTTTCGGTGGGTACCGTTTAATTTCACTACCCTGGCTACGTGTTAAAATGGTTATGAATTCATTTTGGATAAGTACGTACATAACCGACCAATCTTGGACTTTATTTCAATATGTTGGTCAGGGTTCAGACCCTGTGTATTTTTCGGTGGGTACCGTTTAATTTCATTACCCTGGCTACGTGTTAAAATGGTTATGAATTCATTTTGGATAAGTACGTACATAACCGACCAATCTTGGACTTTATTTCAATATGTTGGTCAGGGTTCAGACCCTGTGTATTTTTCGGTGGGTACCGTTTAATTTCATTACCCTGGCTACGTGTTAAAATGGGTCTGAAGTCACTCTGGATAAGTACGTACATAACCGACCAATCTTGGACTTTATTTCAATATGTTGGTCAGGGTTCTGACCCTGTGTATTTTTCGGTGGGTACCGTTTAATTTCATTACCCTGGCTACGTGTTAAAATGGTTATGAATTCATTTTGGATAAGTACGTACATAACCGACCAATCTTGGACTTTATTTCAATATGTTGGTCAGGGTTCAGACCCTGTGTATTTTTCGGTGGGTACCGTTTAATTTCATTACCCTGGCTACGTGTTAAAATGGGTCTGAAGTCACTCTGGATAAGTACGTACATAACCGACCAATCTTGGACTTTATTTCAATATGTTGGTCAGGGTTCTGACCCTGTGTATTTTTCGGTGGGTACCGTTTAATTTCATTACCCTGGCTACGTGTTAAAATGGTTATGAATTCATTTTGGATAAGTACGTACATAACCGACCAATCTTGGACTTTATATTTCAATGTGTTGGTCAGGGTTCTGACCCTGTGTATTTTTCGGTGGGTACCGTTTAATTTCATTACCCTGGCTACGTGTTAAAATGGTTATGAATTCATTTTGGATGAGTACGTACATAACCGACCAATCTTGGACTTTATTTCAATATGTTGGTCAGGGTTCTGACCCTGTGTATTTTTCGGTGGGTACCGTTTAATTTCATTACCCTGGCTACGTGTTAAAATGGTTATGAATTCATTTTGGATAAGTACGTACATAACCGACCAATCTTGGACTTTATTTCAATATGTTGGTCAGGGTTCAGACCCTGTGTATTTTTCGGTGGGTACCGTTTAATTTCATTACCCTGGCTACGTGTTAAAATGGGTCTGAAGTCACTCTGGATAAGTACGTACATAACCGACCAATCTTGGACTTTATTTTGCATGCAGGTAAGGTACACCTACAGACATAACTGTGGACATTCAGTTCTTTTTATTTAGATCATGGCAATTTTTTGGTCAGAGCGCCCTCTAGTTTTGTGGAGAATCATGTTCATTTGGAATGCTCTGATTGGATGGAAGTTCAAGCCTAGCAAGGTGTGATAGAATTGGCCTGTTATGTTCAGATTCAAATAAGCATGAACCACTAATTTGACAGGGAAGTGATACTTATAATGCAGCAAGCTGTTCTAATTGCTGTTGTGGTAGAGTTTTTCTATTTTCCTGTCAAATGCATTTATTGGTCCACTGAAAAATGAAAATAATGTTCCCTGTAACTTAGACTCTTATTGATCAAGGCATTTTAAAAATCATGGGTGTTAACTCCCCTCAAGTTATGACCCGTTGTCCCCTACAGAATAATGGTTGCATCTAATATTAAAATAAAGATGGCGGAGTATAGCGTTGATTCATCTCGTTCTACTCTGGATTACTTGGAGTCAATAAAGATCCTAGAAAGTTAGTATTTATATGCCTGTGTGTTTTTTGTTTGTTTGTTTTTTCACTGTCTTTGACTTTCCCAGTATGTTTGTTGCTGTTGACAACAATTCAGTCCTCTGCCAGGCTTCAGTCAATGTTTTTCTTCACTACCTACCCAACTCCTCGTCGGGCACTATGTAGCTGGTGTGGTATATTTATCACAGACAGTAGGGCAATTGTCACATTTAGTGCTCCAAGAAAATATTCTCTGTCCATGTGTATTTATATAAATAGATGCAGTTTCTTTGGCTTGAATAACGATCACTGGCTTCGTACATACAGGTATACTGGTTTACCTGTTTCTAGTTGAAATATAGCCAATCTTATTAACCAAGACAGTTGGACATTTGCCACATGTCACAACACTCATTTCCAAGTGCCATAGCTTGAAACAAGTAGTCAAATCTGATATTGGCTGGAGCTTTAGTTTATATGGACATGGTAAATGGCAAACTAGATGGTCAGAAAGTAATAAAAATAATCACAGCTTTACTCCACCCACCCCACTATGAAGTAAAAGGCTGTTTATAAGGCCATGTATGATGGTTTCATTTTTCTTATGGAAAACAATTTTAATTAAAAACTTCTATGCTCCTGTACCCAACCGTGGGGGTTCATCACACTAAACAACAGGTGTCACTATTACTAAGATAAATGTACTTTTTTTTTCATTAAAATTACTGAATGCTTATACATATGTACTAAAACGTTAGTTAACATTTAATATCAGGCAATGCATTGGTTCATTACCCTGGCTACGTGTTAAAATGGTTATGAATTCATTTTGGATAAGTACGTACGTAACCGACCAATCTTGGACTTTATTTCAATATGTTGGTCAGGGTTCTGACCCTGTGTATTTTTCGGTGGGTACCGTTTAATTTCATTACCCTGGCTACGTGTTAAAATGGGTCTGAAGTCACTCTGGATAAGTACGTACATAACCGACCAATCTTGGACTTTATTTTGCATGCAGGTAAGGTACACCTACAGACATAACTGTGGACATTCAGTTCTTTTTATTTAGATCATGGCAATTTTTTGGTCAGAGCGCCCTCTAGTTTTGTGGAGAATCATGTTCATTTGGAATGCTCTGATTGGATGGAAGTTCAAGCCTAGCAAGGTGTGATAGAATTGGCCTGTTATGTTCAGATTCAAATAAGCATGAACCACTAATTTGACAGGGAAGTGATACTTATAATGCAGCAAGCTGTTCTAATTGCTGTTGTGGTAGAGTTTTTCTATTTTCCTGTCAAATGCATTTATTGGTCCACTGAAAAATGAAAATAATGTTCCCTGTAACTTAGACTCTTATTGATCAAGGCATTTTAAAAATCATGGGTGTTAACTCCCCTCAAGTTATGACCCGTTGTCCCCTACAGAATAATGGTTGCATCTAATATTAAAATAAAGATGGCGGAGTATAGCGTTGATTCATCTCGTTCTACTCTGGATTACTTGGAGTCAATAAAGATCCTAGAAAGTTAGTATTTATATGCCTGTGTGTTTTTTGTTTGTTTGTTTTTTCACTGTCTTTGACTTTCCCAGTATGTTTGTTGCTGTTGACAACAATTCAGTCCTCTGCCAGGCTTCAGTCAATGTTTTTCTTCACTACCTACCCAACTCCTCGTCGGGCACTATGTAGCTGGTGTGGTATATTTATCACAGACAGTAGGGCAATTGTCACATTTAGTGCTCCAAGAAAATATTCTCTGTCCATGTGTATTTATATAAATAGATGCAGTTTCTTTGGCTTGAATAACGATCACTGGCTTCGTACATACAGGTATACTGGTTTACCTGTTTCTAGTTGAAATATAGCCAATCTTATTAACCAAGACAGTTGGACATTTGCCACATGTCACAACACTCATTTCCAAGTGCCATAGCTTGAAACAAGTAGTCAAATCTGATATTGGCTGGAGCTTTAGTTTATATGGACATGGTAAATGGCAAACTAGATGGTCAGAAAGTAATAAAAATAATCACAGCTTTACTCCACCCACCCCACTATGAAGTAAAAGGCTGTTTATAAGGCCATGTATGATGGTTTCATTTTTCTTATGGAAAACAATTTTAATTAAAAACTTCTATGCTCCTGTACCCAACCGTGGGGGTTCATCACACTAAACAACAGGTGTCACTATTACTAAGATAAATGTACTTTTTTTTTCATTAAAATTACTGAATGCTTATACATATGTACTAAAACGTTAGTTAACATTTAATATCAGGCAATGCATTGGTTCATTACCCTGGCTACGTGTTAAAATGGTTATGAATTCATTTTGGATAAGTACGTACGTAACCGACCAATCTTGGACTTTATTTCAATATGTTGGTCAGGGTTCTGACCCTGTGTATTTTTCGGTGGGTACCGTTTAATTTCATTACCCTGGCTACGTGTTAAAATGGTTATGAATTCATTTTGGATAAGTACGTACATAACCGACCAATCTTGGACTTTATTTCAATATGTTGGTCAGGGTTCAGACCCTGTGTATTTTTCGGTGGGTACCGTTTAATTTCATTACCCTGGCTACGTGTTAAAATGGGTCTGAAGTCACTCTGGATAAGTACGTACATAACCGACCAATCTTGGACTTTATTTCAATATGTTGGTCAGGGTTCTGACCCTGTGTATTTTTCGGTGGGTACCGTTTAATTTCATTACCCTGGCTACGTGTTAAAATGGGTCTGAAGTCACTCTGGATAAGTACGTACATAACCGACCAATCTTGGACTTTATTTTGCATGCAGGTAAGGTACACCTACAGACATAACTGTGGACATTCAGTTCTTTTTATTTAGATCATGGCAATTTTTTGGTCAGAGCGCCCTCTAGTTTTGTGGAGAATCATGTTCATTTGGAATGCTCTGATTGGATGGAAGTTCAAGCCTAGCAAGGTGTGATAGAATTGGCCTGTTATGTTCAGATTCAAATAAGCATGAACCACTAATTTGACAGGGAAGTGATACTTATAATGCAGCAAGCTGTTCTAATTGCTGTTGTGGTAGAGTTTTTCTATTTTCCTGTCAAATGCATTTATTGGTCCACTGAAAAATGAAAATAATGTTCCCTGTAACTTAGACTCTTATTGATCAAGGCATTTTAAAAATCATGGGTGTTAACTCCCCTCAAGTTATGACCCGTTGTCCCCTACAGAATAATGGTTGCATCTAATATTAAAATAAAGATGGCGGAGTATAGCGTTGATTCATCTCGTTCTACTCTGGATTACTTGGAGTCAATAAAGATCCTAGAAAGTTAGTATTTATATGCCTGTGTGTTTTTTGTTTGTTTGTTTTTTCACTGTCTTTGACTTTCCCAGTATGTTTGTTGCTGTTGACAACAATTCAGTCCTCTGCCAGGCTTCAGTCAATGTTTTTCTTCACTACCTACCCAACTCCTCGTCGGGCACTATGTAGCTGGTGTGGTATATTTATCACAGACAGTAGGGCAATTGTCACATTTAGTGCTCCAAGAAAATATTCTCTGTCCATGTGTATTTATATAAATAGATGCAGTTTCTTTGGCTTGAATAACGATCACTGGCTTCGTACATACAGGTATACTGGTTTACCTGTTTCTAGTTGAAATATAGCCAATCTTATTAACCAAGACAGTTGGACATTTGCCACATGTCACAACACTCATTTCCAAGTGCCATAGCTTGAAACAAGTAGTCAAATCTGATATTGGCTGGAGCTTTAGTTTATATGGACATGGTAAATGGCAAACTAGATGGTCAGAAAGTAATAAAAATAATCACAGCTTTACTCCACCCACCCCACTATGAAGTAAAAGGCTGTTTATAAGGCCATGTATGATGGTTTCATTTTTCTTATGGAAAACAATTTTAATTAAAAACTTCTATGCTCCTGTACCCAACCGTGGGGGTTCATCACACTAAACAACAGGTGTCACTATTACTAAGATAAATGTACTTTTTTTTTCATTAAAATTACTGAATGCTTATACATATGTACTAAAACGTTAGTTAACATTTAATATCAGGCAATGCATTGGTTCATTACCCTGGCTACGTGTTAAAATGGTTATGAATTCATTTTGGATAAGTACGTACGTAACCGACCAATCTTGGACTTTATTTCAATATGTTGGTCAGGGTTCTGACCCTGTGTATTTTTCGGTGGGTACCGTTTAATTTCATTACCCTGGCTACGTGTTAAAATGGTTATGAATTCATTTTGGATAAGTACGTACATAACCGACCAATCTTGGACTTTATTTCAATATGTTGGTCAGGGTTCAGACCCTGTGTATTTTTCGGTGGGTACCGTTTAATTTCATTACCCTGGCTACGTGTTAAAATGGGTCTGAAGTCACTCTGGATAAGTACGTACATAACCGACCAATCTTGGACTTTATTTCAATATGTTGGTCAGGGTTCTGACCCTGTGTATTTTTCGGTGGGTACCGTTTAATTTCATTACCCTGGCTACGTGTTAAAATGGGTCTGAAGTCACTCTGGATAAGTACGTACATAACCGACCAATCTTGGACTTTATTTTGCATGCAGGTAAGGTACACCTACAGACATAACTGTGGACATTCAGTTCTTTTTATTTAGATCATGGCAATTTTTTGGTCAGAGCGCCCTCTAGTTTTGTGGAGAATCATGTTCATTTGGAATGCTCTGATTGGATGGAAGTTCAAGCCTAGCAAGGTGTGATAGAATTGGCCTGTTATGTTCAGATTCAAATAAGCATGAACCACTAATTTGACAGGGAAGTGATACTTATAATGCAGCAAGCTGTTCTAATTGCTGTTGTGGTAGAGTTTTTCTATTTTCCTGTCAAATGCATTTATTGGTCCACTGAAAAATGAAAATAATGTTCCCTGTAACTTAGACTCTTATTGATCAAGGCATTTTAAAAATCATGGGTGTTAACTCCCCTCAAGTTATGACCCGTTGTCCCCTACAGAATAATGGTTGCATCTAATATTAAAATAAAGATGGCGGAGTATAGCGTTGATTCATCTCGTTCTACTCTGGATTACTTGGAGTCAATAAAGATCCTAGAAAGTTAGTATTTATATGCCTGTGTGTTTTTTGTTTGTTTGTTTTTTCACTGTCTTTGACTTTCCCAGTATGTTTGTTGCTGTTGACAACAATTCAGTCCTCTGCCAGGCTTCAGTCAATGTTTTTCTTCACTACCTACCCAACTCCTCGTCGGGCACTATGTAGCTGGTGTGGTATATTTATCACAGACAGTAGGGCAATTGTCACATTTAGTGCTCCAAGAAAATATTCTCTGTCCATGTGTATTTATATAAATAGATGCAGTTTCTTTGGCTTGAATAACGATCACTGGCTTCGTACATACAGGTATACTGGTTTACCTGTTTCTAGTTGAAATATAGCCAATCTTATTAACCAAGACAGTTGGACATTTGCCACATGTCACAACACTCATTTCCAAGTGCCATAGCTTGAAACAAGTAGTCAAATCTGATATTGGCTGGAGCTTTAGTTTATATGGACATGGTAAATGGCAAACTAGATGGTCAGAAAGTAATAAAAATAATCACAGCTTTACTCCACCCACCCCACTATGAAGTAAAAGGCTGTTTATAAGGCCATGTATGATGGTTTCATTTTTCTTATGGAAAACAATTTTAATTAAAAACTTCTATGCTCCTGTACCCAACCGTGGGGGTTCATCACACTAAACAACAGGTGTCACTATTACTAAGATAAATGTACTTTTTTTTTCATTAAAATTACTGAATGCTTATACATATGTACTAAAACGTTAGTTAACATTTAATATCAGGCAATGCATTGGTTCATTACCCTGGCTACGTGTTAAAATGGTTATGAATTCATTTTGGATAAGTACGTACGTAACCGACCAATCTTGGACTTTATTTCAATATGTTGGTCAGGGTTCTGACCCTGTGTATTTTTCGGTGGGTACCGTTTAATTTCATTACCCTGGCTACGTGTTAAAATGGTTATGAATTCATTTTGGATAAGTACGTACATAACCGACCAATCTTGGACTTTATTTCAATATGTTGGTCAGGGTTCAGACCCTGTGTATTTTTCGGTGGGTACCGTTTAATTTCATTACCCTGGCTACGTGTTAAAATGGGTCTGAAGTCACTCTGGATAAGTACGTACATAACCGACCAATCTTGGACTTTATTTCAATATGTTGGTCAGGGTTCTGACCCTGTGTATTTTTCGGTGGGTACCGTTTAATTTCATTACCCTGGCTACGTGTTAAAATGGGTCTGAAGTCACTCTGGATAAGTACGTACATAACCGACCAATCTTGGACTTTATTTTGCATGCAGGTAAGGTACACCTACAGACATAACTGTGGACATTCAGTTCTTTTTATTTAGATCATGGCAATTTTTTGGTCAGAGCGCCCTCTAGTTTTGTGGAGAATCATGTTCATTTGGAATGCTCTGATTGGATGGAAGTTCAAGCCTAGCAAGGTGTGATAGAATTGGCCTGTTATGTTCAGATTCAAATAAGCATGAACCACTAATTTGACAGGGAAGTGATACTTATAATGCAGCAAGCTGTTCTAATTGCTGTTGTGGTAGAGTTTTTCTATTTTCCTGTCAAATGCATTTATTGGTCCACTGAAAAATGAAAATAATGTTCCCTGTAACTTAGACTCTTATTGATCAAGGCATTTTAAAAATCATGGGTGTTAACTCCCCTCAAGTTATGACCCGTTGTCCCCTACAGAATAATGGTTGCATCTAATATTAAAATAAAGATGGCGGAGTATAGCGTTGATTCATCTCGTTCTACTCTGGATTACTTGGAGTCAATAAAGATCCTAGAAAGTTAGTATTTATATGCCTGTGTGTTTTTTGTTTGTTTGTTTTTTCACTGTCTTTGACTTTCCCAGTATGTTTGTTGCTGTTGACAACAATTCAGTCCTCTGCCAGGCTTCAGTCAATGTTTTTCTTCACTACCTACCCAACTCCTCGTCGGGCACTATGTAGCTGGTGTGGTATATTTATCACAGACAGTAGGGCAATTGTCACATTTAGTGCTCCAAGAAAATATTCTCTGTCCATGTGTATTTATATAAATAGATGCAGTTTCTTTGGCTTGAATAACGATCACTGGCTTCGTACATACAGGTATACTGGTTTACCTGTTTCTAGTTGAAATATAGCCAATCTTATTAACCAAGACAGTTGGACATTTGCCACATGTCACAACACTCATTTCCAAGTGCCATAGCTTGAAACAAGTAGTCAAATCTGATATTGGCTGGAGCTTTAGTTTATATGGACATGGTAAATGGCAAACTAGATGGTCAGAAAGTAATAAAAATAATCACAGCTTTACTCCACCCACCCCACTATGAAGTAAAAGGCTGTTTATAAGGCCATGTATGATGGTTTCATTTTTCTTATGGAAAACAATTTTAATTAAAAACTTCTATGCTCCTGTACCCAACCGTGGGGGTTCATCACACTAAACAACAGGTGTCACTATTACTAAGATAAATGTACTTTTTTTTTCATTAAAATTACTGAATGCTTATACATATGTACTAAAACGTTAGTTAACATTTAATATCAGGCAATGCATTGGTTCATTACCCTGGCTACGTGTTAAAATGGTTATGAATTCATTTTGGATAAGTACGTACGTAACCGACCAATCTTGGACTTTATTTCAATATGTTGGTCAGGGTTCTGACCCTGTGTATTTTTCGGTGGGTACCGTTTAATTTCATTACCCTGGCTACGTGTTAAAATGGTTATGAATTCATTTTGGATAAGTACGTACATAACCGACCAATCTTGGACTTTATTTCAATATGTTGGTCAGGGTTCAGACCCTGTGTATTTTTCGGTGGGTACCGTTTAATTTCATTACCCTGGCTACGTGTTAAAATGGGTCTGAAGTCACTCTGGATAAGTACGTACATAACCGACCAATCTTGGACTTTATTTCAATATGTTGGTCAGGGTTCTGACCCTGTGTATTTTTCGGTGGGTACCGTTTAATTTCATTACCCTGGCTACGTGTTAAAATGGGTCTGAAGTCACTCTGGATAAGTACGTACATAACCGACCAATCTTGGACTTTATTTTGCATGCAGGTAAGGTACACCTACAGACATAACTGTGGACATTCAGTTCTTTTTATTTAGATCATGGCAATTTTTTGGTCAGAGCGCCCTCTAGTTTTGTGGAGAATCATGTTCATTTGGAATGCTCTGATTGGATGGAAGTTCAAGCCTAGCAAGGTGTGATAGAATTGGCCTGTTATGTTCAGATTCAAATAAGCATGAACCACTAATTTGACAGGGAAGTGATACTTATAATGCAGCAAGCTGTTCTAATTGCTGTTGTGGTAGAGTTTTTCTATTTTCCTGTCAAATGCATTTATTGGTCCACTGAAAAATGAAAATAATGTTCCCTGTAACTTAGACTCTTATTGATCAAGGCATTTTAAAAATCATGGGTGTTAACTCCCCTCAAGTTATGACCCGTTGTCCCCTACAGAATAATGGTTGCATCTAATATTAAAATAAAGATGGCGGAGTATAGCGTTGATTCATCTCGTTCTACTCTGGATTACTTGGAGTCAATAAAGATCCTAGAAAGTTAGTATTTATATGCCTGTGTGTTTTTTGTTTGTTTGTTTTTTCACTGTCTTTGACTTTCCCAGTATGTTTGTTGCTGTTGACAACAATTCAGTCCTCTGCCAGGCTTCAGTCAATGTTTTTCTTCACTACCTACCCAACTCCTCGTCGGGCACTATGTAGCTGGTGTGGTATATTTATCACAGACAGTAGGGCAATTGTCACATTTAGTGCTCCAAGAAAATATTCTCTGTCCATGTGTATTTATATAAATAGATGCAGTTTCTTTGGCTTGAATAACGATCACTGGCTTCGTACATACAGGTATACTGGTTTACCTGTTTCTAGTTGAAATATAGCCAATCTTATTAACCAAGACAGTTGGACATTTGCCACATGTCACAACACTCATTTCCAAGTGCCATAGCTTGAAACAAGTAGTCAAATCTGATATTGGCTGGAGCTTTAGTTTATATGGACATGGTAAATGGCAAACTAGATGGTCAGAAAGTAATAAAAATAATCACAGCTTTACTCCACCCACCCCACTATGAAGTAAAAGGCTGTTTATAAGGCCATGTATGATGGTTTCATTTTTCTTATGGAAAACAATTTTAATTAAAAACTTCTATGCTCCTGTACCCAACCGTGGGGGTTCATCACACTAAACAACAGGTGTCACTATTACTAAGATAAATGTACTTTTTTTTTCATTAAAATTACTGAATGCTTATACATATGTACTAAAACGTTAGTTAACATTTAATATCAGGCAATGCATTGGTTCATTACCCTGGCTACGTGTTAAAATGGTTATGAATTCATTTTGGATAAGTACGTACGTAACCGACCAATCTTGGACTTTATTTCAATATGTTGGTCAGGGTTCTGACCCTGTGTATTTTTCGGTGGGTACCGTTTAATTTCATTACCCTGGCTACGTGTTAAAATGGGTCTGAAGTCACTCTGGATAAGTACGTACATAACCGACCAATCTTGGACTTTATTTCAATATGTTGGTCAGGGTTCTGACCCTGTGTATTTTTCGGTGGGTACCGTTTAATTTCATTACCCTGGCTACGTGTTAAAATGGTTATGAATTCATTTTGGATAAGTACGTACATAACCGACCAATCTTGGACTTTATATTTCAATGTGTTGGTCAGGGTTCTGACCCTGTGTATTTTTCGGTGGGTACCGTTTAATTTCATTACCCTGGCTACGTGTTAAAATGGTTATGAATTCATTTTGGATAAGTACGTACATAACCGACCAATCTTGGACTTTATTTCAATATGTTGGTCAGGGTTCTGACCCTGTGTATTTTTCGGTGGGTACCGTTTAATTTCATTACCCTGGCTACGTGTTAAAATGGGTCTGAAGTCACTCTGGATAAGTACGTACATAACCGACCAATCTTGGACTTTATTTCAATATGTTGGTCAGGGTTCTGACCCTGTGTATTTTTCGGTGGGTACCGTTTAATTTCATTACCCTGGCTACGTGTTAAAATGGTTATGAATTCATTTTGGATAAGTACGTACATAACCGACCAATCTTGGACTTTATATTTCAATGTGTTGGTCAGGGTTCTGACCCTGTGTATTTTTCGGTGGGTACCGTTTAATTTCATTACCCTGGCTACGTGTTAAAATGGTTATGAATTCATTTTGGATAAGTACGTACATAACCGACCAATCTTGGACTTTATTTCAATATGTTGGTCAGGGTTCTGACCCTGTGTATTTTTCGGTGGGTACCGTTTAATTTCATTACCCTGGCTACGTGTTAAAATGGGTCTGAAGTCACTCTGGATAAGTACGTACATAACCGACCAATCTTGGACTTTATTTCAATGTGTTGGTCAGGGTTCTGACCCTGTGTATTTTTCGGTGGGTACCGTTTAATTTCATTACCCTGGCTACGTGTTAAAATGGGTCTGAAGTCACTCTGGATAAGTACGTACATAACCGACCAATCTTGGACTTTATTTTGCATGCAGGTAAGGTACACCTACAGACATAACTGTGGACATTCAGTTCTTTTTATTTAGATCATGGCAATTTTTTGGTCAGAGCGCCCTCTAGTTTTGTGGAGAATCATGTTCATTTGGAATGCTCTGATTGGATGGAAGTTCAAGCCTAGCAAGGTGTGATAGAATTGGCCTGTTATGTTCAGATTCAAATAAGCATGAACCACTAATTTGACAGGGAAGTGATACTTATAATGCAGCAAGCTGTTCTAATTGCTGTTGTGGTAGAGTTTTTCTATTTTCCTGTCAAATGCATTTATTGGTCCACTGAAAAATGAAAATAATGTTCCCTGTAACTTAGACTCTTATTGATCAAGGCATTTTAAAAATCATGGGTGTTAACTCCCCTCAAGTTATGACCCGTTGTCCCCTACAGAATAATGGTTGCATCTAATATTAAAATAAAGATGGCGGAGTATAGCGTTGATTCATCTCGTTCTACTCTGGATTACTTGGAGTCAATAAAGATCCTAGAAAGTTAGTATTTATATGCCTGTGTGTTTTTTGTTTGTTTGTTTTTTCACTGTCTTTGACTTTCCCAGTATGTTTGTTGCTGTTGACAACAATTCAGTCCTCTGCCAGGCTTCAGTCAATGTTTTTCTTCACTACCTACCCAACTCCTCGTCGGGCACTATGTAGCTGGTGTGGTATATTTATCACAGACAGTAGGGCAATTGTCACATTTAGTGCTCCAAGAAAATATTCTCTGTCCATGTGTATTTATATAAATAGATGCAGTTTCTTTGGCTTGAATAACGATCACTGGCTTCGTACATACAGGTATACTGGTTTACCTGTTTCTAGTTGAAATATAGCCAATCTTATTAACCAAGACAGTTGGACATTTGCCACATGTCACAACACTCATTTCCAAGTGCCATAGCTTGAAACAAGTAGTCAAATCTGATATTGGCTGGAGCTTTAGTTTATATGGACATGGTAAATGGCAAACTAGATGGTCAGAAAGTAATAAAAATAATCACAGCTTTACTCCACCCACCCCACTATGAAGTAAAAGGCTGTTTATAAGGCCATGTATGATGGTTTCATTTTTCTTATGGAAAACAATTTTAATTAAAAACTTCTATGCTCCTGTACCCAACCGTGGGGGTTCATCACACTAAACAACAGGTGTCACTATTACTAAGATAAATGTACTTTTTTTTTCATTAAAATTACTGAATGCTTATACATATGTACTAAAACGTTAGTTAACATTTAATATCAGGCAATGCATTGGTTCATTACCCTGGCTACGTGTTAAAATGGTTATGAATTCATTTTGGATAAGTACGTACGTAACCGACCAATCTTGGACTTTATTTCAATATGTTGGTCAGGGTTCAGACCCTGTGTATTTTTCGGTGGGTACCGTTTAATTTCATTACCCTGGCTACGTGTTAAAATGGGTCTGAAGTCACTCTGGATAAGTACGTACATAACCGACCAATCTTGGACTTTATTTCAATATGTTGGTCAGGGTTCTGACCCTGTGTATTTTTCGGTGGGTACCGTTTAATTTCATTACCCTGGCTACGTGTTAAAATGGTTATGAATTCATTTTGGATAAGTACGTACATAACCGACCAATCTTGGACTTTATATTTCAATGTGTTGGTCAGGGTTCTGACCCTGTGTATTTTTCGGTGGGTACCGTTTAATTTCATTACCCTGGCTACGTGTTAAAATGGTTATGAATTCATTTTGGATAAGTACGTACATAACCGACCAATCTTGGACTTTATTTCAATATGTTGGTCAGGGTTCTGACCCTGTGTATTTTTCGGTGGGTACCGTTTAATTTCATTACCCTGGCTACGTGTTAAAATGGGTCTGAAGTCACTCTGGATAAGTACGTACATAACCGACCAATCTTGGACTTTATTTCAATGTGTTGGTCAGGGTTCTGACCCTGTGTATTTTTCGGTGGGTACCGTTTAATTTCATTACCCTGGCTACGTGTTAAAATGGGTCTGAAGTCACTCTGGATAAGTACGTACATAACCGACCAATCTTGGACTTTATTTTGCATGCAGGTAAGGTACACCTACAGACATAACTGTGGACATTCAGTTCTTTTTATTTAGATCATGGCAATTTTTTGGTCAGAGCGCCCTCTAGTTTTGTGGAGAATCATGTTCATTTGGAATGCTCTGATTGGATGGAAGTTCAAGCCTAGCAAGGTGTGATAGAATTGGCCTGTTATGTTCAGATTCAAATAAGCATGAACCACTAATTTGACAGGGAAGTGATACTTATAATGCAGCAAGCTGTTCTAATTGCTGTTGTGGTAGAGTTTTCTATTTTCCTGTCAAATGCATTTATTGGTCCACTGAAAAATGAAAATAATGTTCCCTGTAACTTAGACTCTTATTGATCAAGGCATTTTAAAAATCATGGGTGTTAACTCCCCTCAAGTTATGACCCGTTGTCCCCTACAGAATAATGGTTGCATCTAATATTAAAATAAAGATGGCGGAGTATAGCGTTGATTCATCTCGTTCTACTCTGGATTACTTGGAGTCAATAAAGATCCTAGAAAGTTAGTATTTATATGCCTGTGTGTTTTTTGTTTGTTTGTTTTTTCACTGTCTTTGACTTTCCCAGTATGTTTGTTGCTGTTGACAACAATTCAGTCCTCTGCCAGGCTTCAGTCAATGTTTTTCTTCACTACCTACCCAACTCCTCGTCGGGCACTATGTAGCTGGTGTGGTATATTTATCACAGACAGTAGGGCAATTGTCACATTTAGTGCTCCAAGAAAATATTCTCTGTCCATGTGTATTTATATAAATAGATGCAGTTTCTTTGGCTTGAATAACGATCACTGGCTTCGTACATACAGGTATACTGGTTTACCTGTTTCTAGTTGAAATATAGCCAATCTTATTAACCAAGACAGTTGGACATTTGCCACATGTCACAACACTCATTTCCAAGTGCCATAGCTTGAAACAAGTAGTCAAATCTGATATTGGCTGGAGCTTTAGTTTATATGGACATGGTAAATGGCAAACTAGATGGTCAGAAAGTAATAAAAATAATCACAGCTTTACTCCACCCACCCCACTATGAAGTAAAAGGCTGTTTATAAGGCCATGTATGATGGTTTCATTTTTCTTATGGAAAACAATTTTAATTAAAAACTTCTATGCTCCTGTACCCAACCGTGGGGGTTCATCACACTAAACAACAGGTGTCACTATTACTAAGATAAATGTACTTTTTTTTTTCATTAAAATTACTGAATGCTTATACATATGTACTAAAACGTTAGTTAACATTTAATATCAGGCAATGCATTGGTTCATTACCCTGGCTACGTGTTAAAATGGTTATGAATTCATTTTGGATAAGTACGTACGTAACCGACCAATCTTGGACTTTATTTCAATATGTTGGTCAGGGTTCAGACCCTGTGTATTTTTCGGTGGGTACCGTTTAATTTCATTACCCTGGCTACGTGTTAAAATGGGTCTGAAGTCACTCTGGATAAGTACGTACATAACCGACCAATCTTGGACTTTATTTCAATATGTTGGTCAGGGTTCTGACCCTGTGTATTTTTCGGTGGGTACCGTTTAATTTCATTACCCTGGCTACGTGTTAAAATGGTTATGAATTCATTTTGGATAAGTACGTACATAACCGACCAATCTTGGACTTTATATTTCAATGTGTTGGTCAGGGTTCTGACCCTGTGTATTTTTCGGTGGGTACCGTTTAATTTCATTACCCTGGCTACGTGTTAAAATGGTTATGAATTCATTTTGGATAAGTACGTACATAACCGACCAATCTTGGACTTTATTTCAATATGTTGGTCAGGGTTCTGACCCTGTGTATTTTTCGGTGGGTACCGTTTAATTTCATTACCCTGGCTACGTGTTAAAATGGGTCTGAAGTCACTCTGGATAAGTACGTACATAACCGACCAATCTTGGACTTTATTTCAATGTGTTGGTCAGGGTTCTGACCCTGTGTATTTTTCGGTGGGTACCGTTTAATTTCATTACCCTGGCTACGTGTTAAAATGGGTCTGAAGTCACTCTGGATAAGTACGTACATAACCGACCAATCTTGGACTTTATTTTGCATGCAGGTAAGGTACACCTACAGACATAACTGTGGACATTCAGTTCTTTTTATTTAGATCATGGCAATTTTTTGGTCAGAGCGCCCTCTAGTTTTGTGGAGAATCATGTTCATTTGGAATGCTCTGATTGGATGGAAGTTCAAGCCTAGCAAGGTGTGATAGAATTGGCCTGTTATGTTCAGATTCAAATAAGCATGAACCACTAATTTGACAGGGAAGTGATACTTATAATGCAGCAAGCTGTTCTAATTGCTGTTGTGGTAGAGTTTTTCTATTTTCCTGTCAAATGCATTTATTGGTCCACTGAAAAATGAAAATAATGTTCCCTGTAACTTAGACTCTTATTGATCAAGGCATTTTAAAAATCATGGGTGTTAACTCCCCTCAAGTTATGACCCGTTGTCCCCTACAGAATAATGGTTGCATCTAATATTAAAATAAAGATGGCGGAGTATAGCGTTGATTCATCTCGTTCTACTCTGGATTACTTGGAGTCAATAAAGATCCTAGAAAGTTAGTATTTATATGCCTGTGTGTTTTTTGTTTGTTTGTTTTTTCACTGTCTTTGACTTTCCCAGTATGTTTGTTGCTGTTGACAACAATTCAGTCCTCTGCCAGGCTTCAGTCAATGTTTTTCTTCACTACCTACCCAACTCCTCGTCGGGCACTATGTAGCTGGTGTGGTATATTTATCACAGACAGTAGGGCAATTGTCACATTTAGTGCTCCAAGAAAATATTCTCTGTCCATGTGTATTTATATAAATAGATGCAGTTTCTTTGGCTTGAATAACGATCACTGGCTTCGTACATACAGGTATACTGGTTTACCTGTTTCTAGTTGAAATATAGCCAATCTTATTAACCAAGACAGTTGGACATTTGCCACATGTCACAACACTCATTTCCAAGTGCCATAGCTTGAAACAAGTAGTCAAATCTGATATTGGCTGGAGCTTTAGTTTATATGGACATGGTAAATGGCAAACTAGATGGTCAGAAAGTAATAAAAATAATCACAGCTTTACTCCACCCACCCCACTATGAAGTAAAAGGCTGTTTATAAGGCCATGTATGATGGTTTCATTTTTCTTATGGAAAACAATTTTAATTAAAAACTTCTATGCTCCTGTACCCAACCGTGGGGGTTCATCACACTAAACAACAGGTGTCACTATTACTAAGATAAATGTACTTTTTTTTTCATTAAAATTACTGAATGCTTATACATATGTACTAAAACGTTAGTTAACATTTAATATCAGGCAATGCATTGGTTCATTACCCTGGCTACGTGTTAAAATGGTTATGAATTCATTTTGGATAAGTACGTACGTAACCGACCAATCTTGGACTTTATTTCAATATGTTGGTCAGGGTTCTGACCCTGTGTATTTTTCGGTGGGTACCGTTTAATTTCATTACCCTGGCTACGTGTTAAAATGGGTCTGAAGTCACTCTGGATAAGTACGTACGTAACCGACCAATCTTGGACTTTAATTCAATGTGTTGGTCAGGGTTCTGACCCTGTGTATTTTTCGGTGGGTACCGTTTAATTTCACTACCCTGGCTACGTGTTAAAATGGTTATGAATTCATTTTGGATAAGTACGTACATAACCGACCAATCTTGGACTTTATTTCAATATGTTGGTCAGGGTTCAGACCCTGTGTATTTTTCGGTGGGTACCGTTTAATTTCATTACCCTGGCTACGTGTTAAAATGGTTATGAATTCATTTTGGATAAGTACGTACATAACCGACCAATCTTGGACTTTATTTCAATATGTTGGTCAGGGTTCAGACCCTGTGTATTTTTCGGTGGGTACCGTTTAATTTCACCACCCTGGCTACGTGTTAAAATGGTTATGAATTCACTCTGGATAAGTACGTACATAACCGACCAATCTTGGACTTTATTTCAATATGTTGGTCAGGGTTCAGACCCTGTGTATTTTTCGGTGGGTACCGTTTAATTTCATTACCCTGGCTACGTGTTAAAATGGTTATGAATTCATTTTGGATAAGTACGTACATAACCGACCAATCTTGGACTTTATTTCAATGTGTT